>NC_057810.1:322218485-322518485 GCF_018294505.1 Triticum aestivum | reverse complement strand
GGTAATATTAGTAGACGTCAAGAAATGCCTATGAATTATTCACTTTTTATTGAACCATTTGATGTTTGGGGCTTTGATTATATGTGACCTTTTCCTGCCTCTAATGGTTATACACATATTTTAGTTGCTGTTGATTACGTTACTAAGTGGGTAGAAGCTATTCCAACTAGTATTGCTGATCATAACACTTCTATTAAAATGCTTAAGGAAGTTATTTTTCCAAGGTTTGGAGTCCCTAGATATTTAATGACTGATGGTGGTTCACACTTTATTCATGGTGCTTTCTGTAAGATGCTTGTTAAATACGACGTTAATCATAGAATTGCATCTCCATATCACCCGCAGTCTAGTGGTTAGGTAGAATTGAGCAATAGAGAGCTCAAATTAATTTTGCAAAAGACTGTCAATAGGTCCAGAAAGAATTGGTCCAAGAAACTAGATGACGCATTATGGGCCTATAGAACTGCATACAAAAATCCTATGGGTATGTCTCCGTATAAAATGGTTTATGGAAAAGCATGTCACTTACCCGTCAAACTAGAACATAAGGCATATTGGGCTATTAAAGAGCTCAACTATGATTTCAAACTTGCCGGTGAGAAGAGGTTATTTGATATTAGCTCACTTGATGAATGGAGAACCCAAGCTTATGAAAATGCCAAGTTGTTTAAACAAAAAGTTAAAAGATGGCATGACAAAAGGATACAAAAGCGAGAGTTTAATGTAGGGGATTATGTGTTGCTATACAACTCTCGTTTAAGATTTTTTGTAGGAAAACTTCTCTCTAAATGGGAAGGTCCCTACGTTATCGAAGAGGTCTATCGTTCCGGTGCCATAAAATCAACAACTTCGAAGGCACAGATCCAAAGGTGGTAAATGGTCAAAGGATCAAACGCTATATCTCAGGTAATCCTATAAATGTTGAAACTAGTATTATTGAAACCGTAACCCCAGAGGAATATGTAAGGGACACTTTCCAAAACGTTCTAGACTCCGAAAAGGAATAGGTATGTGGTACGGTAAGTAAACCGACTCCAAAACAATTTTTAAGGCAATATTTCTCCGTTTTGGAATATTTAGAAAAATAGAAAAATAAGTAGCAGCCCGGGGAGGACACGAGGCCTCCACGAGGGTGGAGGGCGCGCCCCCCTACCTCATGTGCCCTCCGGACTCCGTTTCCTTGCATGATATGTATTCTGGTCGGTAAAAATTCATTATATATACTCTCGAAGGTTTTGACTCTCGTATCACGCCAATATCCTCTGTTTTCGTTTCGAGCTATTTCTGTTGCAGATTTAGAGCACCATGACTTCTTCCTCCTCCAACAACGAAGACAAGGATGCCTGGCTATTGAAGATAGAGTTGAAAAGAGAGGAACCAGAAGAGATCAACAAGGATGAAAGGATCAAGAAGGCTATGGAGGTTCAAGGTCCGGTGGTGAAAGAAGAAGACATCTCTCAACCTTTACCTAACCTTTTCACTCCAACAGAGATTGAAGCCTTCCAGATGATTGAGTTAGCCCGCATACAGAACAAGTATCTTACACAGGAGAATATTTTGTTGAAGGATCATATTGCCGGGCTCAAGAACATTATCCGCAAGTTGGAGGAACTTTTACGCTCGATGTGCGATTATCCACCGTCATCATCACCACCTCCATCACCTCTGAGGACATAATCATCTGGGTATGGGCAATCCCCTTGGCAACTGCCAAGCTTGGGGGAGGTGCCCTGGTTTCGTATCACCATCACAACTCCTATCTTTACCGTTTTTCTTAGTTCGATCCTTTTAGTAGTATCTTGATTTAGTAGAATAAAGTCATGGCATGATCTAGTTTTGAGTTTGCTTTATGATCCTTCTTTGTAATCGAGTCTGTGAGCTATATAATAAAGATTAGTGTTGAGTCAAGGGCTTGAGTGTTTTGCCATGATCTTGGGTGATTAGAAGAAAAAGAATCAAAGAGTTCATATGGACCTTATTGAAAGTAATGACTCCACATAGAAAGAGTATGATGATTAAAAGTTGTTGGGAGTTGACAAATATAGCTTTGGTCATCATTGCAATTAATAGGAAGTAATAAGGAAAGAGAGGTTTCACATATAGATATATTATCATTGACATATTTTATGATTGGGAGCACTCATTAAAATATGACTTGCTAAAGAGTTGATGTTGGACAAGGAAGACAACATAGTGAGTTATGTTTTCTTACATCCAAGATAAAGTATGTTGTCATGGATCCTCTACCGTGCTGAGCTTGCCTTTCCCCCTCATGCTAGCCAAATTCTCAGCACTAAGTAGAAATACTACTTGTGCTTCCAAATACCCTTAAACCAGTTTTGCCATGAGAGTCCACCATATCTACCTATGGATTGAGTAAGATCCTTCAAGTAAGTTGTCATCGGTGCAAGCAGTAAAAATTGCTCTCTAAATATGCATGACTTATTAGTGTGGAGAAAATAAACTTTGTACGAACTTGTTGTGGACAAAATAAAAGTGACGGACTGCATAATAAAGGTTCACATACAAGGGGCAATATAAAGTGACGTTCTTTTGCACTAAGATTTTGTGCATCAACCCTAAACGCGCATGACAACCTCTGCTTCCCTCTGTGAAGGGCCCATCTTTTATTATTATCCTCTACCTTATGCAAGAGTCATGGTGATCTTCACCTTTCCCTTTTTATTTTTATCCTTTGGCAAGCTCAGCATGTTGGAAAGAACATGATATATATATATCTAATTGGATGTGGGGGAGCCTGAATTATTATTGTTGACATTACCCTTGAGGTAAAAGGTTGTGGGGCAAAACTATAAGCCCCTATCTTTCTCTGTGTCCGATTAAAACTCCGTAACCATAAGTATTGCGTGAGTGCTAGCAATTATGAAGGACTAGGTGATAGTTGAGTATGTGGACTTGCTTTTAAGCTCTGACATAGACTCTTTTCGATGTTATGATAAATTTCAATTGCCTCAATGACTAAGGGTATAATTTGTTGGTGCTCAATAAGGTTTCTGATTCATACTTTGGCTTTGTGAAAAGATCATCACTTGAACATGAGTAATCATATGACAAAATCTATTTATGTTGCTATTTTAGAAATAATCATGATGCCTTCATGTCCGTACTTTATTTTTATTGATGCCTCTACCTCTAAACATGAGGACATATTTATTGTTATCGGCTTTTCGCTTGAGGACAAGCGAGGTCTAAGCTTGGGGGAGTTGATACGTCCATTTTGCATCATGCTTTTATATCAATATTTATTGCATTATGGGTTGTTATTTCACGTTATGTCACAATACTTATGGCTATTCTCTCTTATTTTACAAGGTTTACATGAAGAGGGAGAATGACGGCAGCTGGAATTCTGGGCTGGAAAAGGAGCAAATATTGAAGGCCTATTTTGCGCAACTCCAAAAGTCCTGAAACTCCACGGAATACCTTAAAATAAATAAAGAAAAATCGTCACCAAAGATGAAGGCCAGGGGGCCCACACCCTGCTCACGAGGGTGGGGGGCGCCCCCCTGGGCGCGCCCCCTACCTCGTGGGCCCCCTGGTGGCTCTTCGATGCCCATCTTCTCCTATATGAAGTCTTTCGATTAGAAAAAATAGAAGGCAACCTTTCGGGACGAGACTCCGCCGCCACGATGCGGAACCTTGGCGGAACAAATCTAGGGCTCCGGCAGAGCTGTTCTGCTGGGGACACTTCCCTCCGGGAGGGGGAAATCATCACCATTGTCATCACCGACGCTCCTCTCATCGGGAGAGGGAAATCTCCATCAACATCTTCATCAGCACCATCTCATCTCCAAACCCTAGTTCATCTCTTGTATCCAATTCTTGTCTCCAAGTCCGGGATTGGTGCTAGTAGGTTGCTAGTAGTGTTGATTACTCCTTGTAGTTGATGCTAGTTGGTTTACTTGGTGGAAGATCATATGTTCAGATCCTTTATGCACATTATTACCCCTCTGATTATGAACATGAATATGCTTTGTGAGTAGTTACATTTGTTCCTAAGGACAAGGGAGAAGTCTTGCTATTAGTAGTCATGTGAATTTGGTATTTGTTTGATATTTTGATAAGATGTATGTTGTCTAACCTCTAGTGGTGTTATGTGAACGTTGACTACATAACACTTCACCATTATTTGGGCCTAGAGGAAGGCATTGGGAAGTAATAAGTAGATGATGGGTTGCTAGAGTGACAGAAGCTTAAACCCTAGTTTATGCGTTGCTTTGTAAGGGGCTGATTTGGATCCATATGTTTCATGCTATGGTTAGGTTTACTTTAATACTTTTGTTGTAGTTGCGGATGCTTGCAATAGAGGTTAATCATAAGTCGGATTTGTTCAAGTAAGAACAACACCCAAGCACCGGTCCACCCACATATCAAATTATCGAAGTACCGAACGCGAATCATATGAGCGTGATGAAAACTAGCTTGACGATATTCCCATGTGTCCTCGGGAGCGCTTTTCCTATTATAAGAGTTTGTCCAGGCTTGTTCTTTGCTACAAAAAGGATTGGGCCACCTTGCTGCACTTTATTTACTTTTGTTACTTGTTGCTCGTTACAATTTATCTTATCACAAAACTATCTGTTACCTCTTATTTCAGTACTTGCAGAGAATACCTTGCTGAAAACCGCTTATCATTTCCTTCTGCTCCTCGTTGGGTTCGACACTCTTACTTATCGAAAGGACTACGATAGATCCCCTATACTTGTGGGTCATCACAAGGTGGGTTCCTTCTCCGAATACCCCAAAGTAGATCTTGAACATAAGAATCGTGTCCGGCTCACATACCACAGTAGAGAGTACAATACCCCACGATTCCAATCTACTGACAACGCATAGCGTGACATCACACCACGGCCCAGTCTTTATTCGAACCGTTTTTATCCTGCCCCTCCGTAATTCGAGGCATAGTTTTATTGGCACGTCTTGTCAAAGTTGAGATCGTGTCCCTTTATCACGGGATTCTCAGCAATGCAGGTATGGGTAACCTAACCGTGCCATCAGCACGACGCTTGGGAAATAAGCGAGTTTTAGGGCGAGTGGGGAGGCTCATGATTTTTACTGCCTTTATAAAGGGATAAGGATTCCCGTCTTTCACCCACGCCCTCTTCTTCCTCTGCTCATCCATTCTCGAGCTCCAGCACCCAAGCACCCATCTCTTCTGCCCAAAAAGCACCCCAACCATGTCAGGATCCGGAGCGCAAGGCAAGTGGATGGCCTCCTCCGTCAAGGAGAAGGATATCAAGAAACTCCGGGAGGCCGGATACCTGGCGAAGAAGATCGCACACCGTCTCCCGGCGGCGGGACAGATCGTCCCCACTCCAGAACCCCATGAGAGGGTTGTGTTCCTCCCTCACTTTGTTCGCGGGCTGGGGTTCCCCCTCCACCCATTCGTTCGCGGCCTTATGTACTACTACAGGTAGATTTCCATGACCTATCCCCCAACTCCTTCCTCAACATCTCGACATTCATCGTCGTGTGCGAGGCCTTCCTCCGCATCCCGCCACACTTCGGACTGTGGCTAAAGGCTTTCAATGTGAAGCCAAAGGTGGTAGGTGGTGAACATGCTGAGTGCGGAGGAGCCTTGGTGAGCAAGATGCCCAACGTCAAATGGCCATCAGGTAAATTCAATGAGTCCGTGAAAGGTTGGCAACAATAGTGGTTCTATGTTACCGAGCCATGAGGCACCAAATGGCCTGCCGCCCCTGAATTCTGATCCGGAGCCCCACTGCGGCTCATGTCCTAGCCCAAAAGGTCGTACACTGGTCTACGCCAGAAGAGCTGACGCTGCTCCAAGCACATATCAGGAGCATGGAGGACAAGAATATCAAACTTGTCGATGTGGTACAGGTGATGCTAGTTCGCCGGATCCTTCCGTGCCAACGCCGGGCTTGCCATTTATGGGAGTTCGATCTGGTCAAGCACCAAACCCTGCTGGAGTTCTTCGGCACGACACACAAAGACATCTGGAAGGTGCTTTTCAAGTCTGGCAAGTCGTGGCCGGAGACCACCGAGGATCGTGGGCACAAATTGTTCTGCCCCGCAAGTTCAGTAAGTCTTTATATGTTTTCAGGGTGTATCCTTTATTTGCATACCTTGGGGAAAACACCTAATATTTCCCTAACGATTCTCCCAGGGCTGGACGAAGAAGGCAGAGCGGATCTACTGTCCGGCTCCACTGCCTAAGGAACAAGCCGGCCCACTTCTGATGAAGATGCTGGTCCCACCACTATATAAGGCGCCGAAGAAGAAGGCCAAGAGGGAGGCCAAGGAGACCAGGGGCGGGCTTCGTTGAAAGGGTACTTCAGACGTGATGTCCGAAGACACTGAGGCCCACTCCTCCGCCGAAAAGGACGAGGAAGAGGAAGAAGAAGAAGAGGAGAGCCAGTCCCCCTTGCGAGGGGGAGAAAGAAGAGGATGACCTCCACATGTTTGGAGGCCAATACGTCTAAGAAGGGGAAAGCATCCCTTCCGGATGAGCCTACACTTAGCCGCCGACAGTAGCCCGGAGTGGGAACCCAGGGTCAAGCCCCTGGCCAAATCATGAGTACAAAGAAACCCAAACACATCCATATATCCAGTCTCACTTTTGTATAACATTAATGTATTGAGGCACATATTCCGCAGTCCGGCCAGGTCCGAAATCGAGCGATCCTCGTCGGAAGAATCGCTGGACCCGGATGCGATGGACAGCAAGACCCTCCCGACGACCTCCTCCCAAAGGCGCGGACAACACCGAGGTGTCATCCCAAAGGGGGCCAAGCCAGGGCGAAGCTCAGGAGACCGCCAGGGCACCGCCGGGGGGTCAAACCTCGACAACCGGACACACAGGAAACCAGACCCCCATGGATGCTGAAGGCGGAGGCCGTCCTGAATTCTGCCCCAGCCAGAGGCAACTCCTAAGACCAATACGACTCCAGAATCAGGACGACAGCCTTCTTCAACAAAAGGCGGTGCGCCTAGTCCACCGGTGACCTCAGTCCATCCAGAGGAGCCGGATACTTTATTGGCAGCACTGCAAAGCGCTTCCATCGTTGAAGAGCATCGTACCCTTATGGGTGCGGTGATTGAGAAGGTCCAGCTCGCCAAAGCGGGCTGACCGAAGCTTGCACCAGCCTTTTAACAGGCTTTGAGGTAAGTTAGAGAATGTCATAATATAGATAGTAGCCCCTGATACACTGTTCGCTATTTCAGAAAAAAAGCCGGACAAAGGATCAAATATATTTCGCAGGAGACTAATTAGGGAATACCTATGTGAATGATCATGCGTCGTTAGTGATTGCAACCTCTCATACTGCGCAGGTCTTCGGACTAAAGCAGAGTCTGGAGCGGGCCGAGAAGGAGCTCGGCCAAGTAAAAAGGCAATTGGAAGATAACCGAGGTATGGGATAACTTTCTTTGTATTTGAATACAAGTGGATAGGTATTTGACTCAAAAATGTCATGATATGTATTAGGAGCTGCGACCGAAGTCAAGGCTCTTAAGAAGGCGGTCGCCGAGGCTGAGAAGAAGGCGACCAAGGAGCAGGCCGCTCATGAAAACCACGAGGCCCAGGTCATTGAAGTTCAACAAGAACTCCAAGAAGACATAAAGAAGTGTGAGACCTTGGAGCAGAGTATAAAGGATCAAGATTCCAAACTCACCAAGGCTCACCAATCCGCACACGATGCCCGGGCTGAAGCCCAGGGCGCCCTCCAGGAAATCCAGGAGGCCCGAAAGATCGCATCGGGTAAGGCCTTTATTATGGAGAGCAAATATTCGAAGGAAAGATTTCGTTTACTGACCTGGATTCAGAGTTCTCAAGGGGTGTTTGCAGATCTGCCGTGCAGCGTGTCTGACGCCGAACGATTCTACCGAGCCGAAGAGGGGAATTCTACGGAGAAACTGTTCTGGTCACAATACTTTGCACCAGAACACCCCGTGCCCTTTACCGATTTGCTTAAGCAGCTGGTCGCGCTGCATAGGGCGGCCGTACTAGCCTTCAAGGATTTGATTATCCGTATATGGCCTGCCAAAATGATTCCCAGCAGCTACTCCGGACTCGTGAAGCGGCTGGTTAGTGCCTGCCCTCGACTTGACACCATCAAGCGGTCGGTCTGCATTGAAGGTGCGCAAATGGCCTTTGCCCGCGCCAAGGTGCATTGGGCGAAGATGGTTGCTGTGAAGCTGATGACTGAAGGACCGCCCGAAGGGAAAGATCACCGCAAGCCCGAGCTGTATTATGACAGTGTCCTGGAGGGATCCCGCCTTGTGGTGCAGCAATGTGCCAAGGATATTATATTCCCATGAGTGTATGCATGTTACCCTATGCTGTAATATGAAACACGATCGTGATGTAAAATAACGCTTGTTATTCGAACCATTACCTCCTGTGCGGCCGTTTTTAAATTAATGCTGAGAGTTGGACAGTCGTCGGCTTCTGCCCCCACGTAGGAAGTACGGGGGTGTTCGGGATAAATCTAAACACTCTTTACTCAAGATTTTTGGTCCTTGAAGGAGGTGTTTAGCGCGACGAACCAGGCAATCGGACTATAAGGCTTTATCACCCTCACTTAGCCATAGGAGTTTGACAAAATAAAGGTAGGCGCAGCCCCTAGTGTTTGGAAGACCGAACTTGGGGCATTATAAAACACCTAATCGGATAAAAACCGATCTGTCGCACAATGCATTAGTTATCGCATAATGCGGAAGAACTCGTTAAGGATTTTGTGAGCTCTTAAACAGCTGACCAGCTCTCGCCGCATCATGACAGTCAGTTTTGGGCTTTGTCTACTGAGGTGCTCGTCCAGAAGAACCAGGACACAATCGCAGTAGTTCTCCCTTTACTACCCTAGCTGATATAGCGGAACATATGGTAGCAAGCACAGGAGCCAGGCAACCCAACTGTTAACCAAAGACATGATTCGGAGCCAATGCATATAATGCTATAAGTTCGGGGTGCCGAACTGTACTGTAAAAGTGTTCAGACTTTCTTGCCGTGTTATGGGGTATGATGAAGCCCCTGGCGAATTAAGGCATACCAGAATGTACGGGTGCAATTAAAATATAACTAGACAAGGAAAAATAAGGTAATAAGCAAACACTGCCAGTTATTTTTCGTTGCAATTTGATTAATACGTCAAAGCGTATGTGTAGAAGTAGTGCAGTAAGCAAATAAGGCTATTTTAGCATGCCATGACCAAGAGCGATCTGCGTGCGGGTATTTAAAACAGGTATGAAGATCATTAGCAGAGACCACCTAGGTATTCCCTTGTATGTCCAAGCCCTAGCTTTCTTGGTGTATCCGTCTCGCTATGGGTCCGATGAGCAGGTTTATCAGAAAAGGCCTTGAGAAGAGAAAAAACCTGAAAGAAAGAGAAAAAGCGAAGGTATGCGGATCCAGGTGCGGTTGAGCCACGTTGCGGACCGCGGTTCAGCTGTGCCTCCGTCTGTGCCCATGGTATTTTAAGTGCATAGTTGTGTACATGCGGCATGAATTTCACCGCCTTCTTGGGGCTAGGACGGAGACCGGATTGCTAGCTGAGCTCTGAACAAGCCGGACGGTCCTGTTGTAGAGTAGCTCAGACTCGCTTAATGGTGTCCGAGGGCCTTATTGCCGAATTGAGGTTTTGCCTAAGAAGATTATTCTGTACTTCTGCTGCGAGGGCCGCAGTGTTCTCCTCAGTACGGAGGGAGCGCTTCGTATTTCCATTGACTGTTATGACACCGCGAGGATCGGGCATCTTGAGCTTAAGATATGCATAGTGCGACACCGCGTTGAAACGAGCAAATGCGGTTCGTCCGAGCAGTGCATGATAACCACTGCGGAAGGGGACGATGTCGAAGATTAATTCTTCGCTTCGGAAATTATCCGGGGATCTGAAGACCACTTCCAGTGTGATTGAGCCCATACAACAGGCCTCTACACCTAGTATGACACCTTTAAAGGTGGTTTTTGTGGTCTTGGTCCTTGAGGAATCAATACCCATTTTGCACACTGTATCCTGATAGAGCAGGTTCAGGCTGCTACCGCCGTCCATGAGGATGCGTGTGAGGTGGAATCCGTCAATAATAGGGTCTAGCACCAGTGCGGCTGAACCGCCATGACGGATACTAGTCAGATGGTCCCTTCGATCAAAAGTGATCAGATAGGAGGACCACGGTTTGTATTTTGGGGCGACTGGCTCCATCGCGTAGACATCCCTTAGTGCGCGCTTCCACTCCCTTTTGGGGATATGGGTAGCATATATCATATTCACCGTTTTCACTTGAGGAGGAAACTTCTCTTGTCCCCCTGTGTTCGGTGGCCGGAGCTCCTCGTCGTCGTCGTCGCTTTGCGGTCCCTTTTCTCTGTTTTTGGCGTTTAACTTGCCTTCCTGTTTAAAGACCCAACATTCTCTGTTGGTATGATTGGCTGGTTTATCGGTGGTGCCGTGGATTTGGCATGGACTATCGAGTATGCAGTCCAGGCTGGACGGGCCCGGGTTGTTTCTATTGAATGCCTTTTTCCGTTGACCGGACTTGGAGCCACTGAATCCGGCATTGACGGCTATGTTTTTAGGGTTATTGCCATTATTTTGCCGTTTGTTTTTACTGCGTTGGGGCTTGCCGTCACTGTCTCTGCCTTCAGAAGTGCCAGGTTTACTTGATGTCCTGTTGCTATGAGCTAACCAGCTATCCTTGCCCGCGCAAAAGTGGGTCATAAGTGTCGTAAGGGCTGCCATGGACTTTGGCTTCTCTTGACCGAGGTGTCTGGCGAGCCACTCGTCGCGGATGTTTTGCTTAAAGGCCGCTAGGGCTACGACATCCGGACAGTCGATGATTTGGTTCTTTTTAGTTAAGAACCGAGTCCAAAATTTCCTGGCTGACTCTCCGGGCTGTTGGATTATATGACTTAAGTCATCGGCATCCGGAGGTCGGACATAAGTGCCTTGGAAGTTGTCAAGGAATGCATCTTCCAGGTTCTCCCAACTACCGATGGAGTTTTCGGGCAGACTGTTCAACGAGTGCTGAGCTGGTCCCTTGAGTTTTAGCGGGAGGTATTTGATGGCATCGAGATCATCACCGCGGGCCATATGTATATGGAGAAGGAAGTCCTCGACCCATACCACGGGGTCTGTTGTTCCATCATATGATTCGATGTTTACGGGTTTGAACCCTTCTGGGAATTCATGTTCCATTACCTCATCTGTGAAGCATAGAGGGTGCGCGGCGCCTCTGTGTCGGGCTACGTCATGACGCAGCTCGAATGGAGCCGGTGTGCGGTATTCGGCCTCATAGAGGCAAAGGTGTCATGTCTTTCGATGAGATGGTGGCTATCGTTTTGGTGGAAGTCGACTTTGACGATCCGACTACGAACGTGCGAGGACGTCGCGCCTTAGCAATCACTAAACCAACTCCGAGAGGTTATTGACCACGCCGGAGCACAACCAACCTGACCACGAAGGTCTATTTCCTGCAAGCAAACAAAGAACAAGCAAGAAACTAAGATTGCAATCTGGATATTGCGAATAACATAGGAAAGCTTTATTAATGAAAGTGGGGTTCTGTGAAGCCTTTGTCTGGTCGTTGAACACAAACAAAGTACGCGAAGTTGCAGCTATGGCAAACTTTTAATCTAAACAAAACCCAAAGTCTAAACGGTGCCCTAAGGGTTGTATATATGGAGGAAGAGTGGGGCGGGATTTCGTGGCCCTTGGTGGAGGGGTCCGAAATCAACCCTATCTCTTGTTTCCCCACACATACGGACTCTAAAAATAGCCTATACTTATGTATTTAGAAATTACATGGGCCTGGCCCAATAATATGGTGACACAACACCTAGAATAGCCTCGGGACAAAATTTGTGAAGTGGCATCTTGTATATTTCGTCCAAGGCCTCATGCACCCATTATGGTGGCTTCAAAGTCTTGAAATCATCACTTGTAACTCTGTTCTTGTACCCCTTGCGCACGCCATCATCTCCATGCTTGTTCTTGCTCCAATGTTCATCCTTCTCGAAGCTAGGCCCTTTATTTGTAAGCAAAACAAATGTATCCAATTTAGGCAACATCATATTCTCATGAACATTAGAATCATTACCAAGAAACGGAAGTACCTGATAATTTAATTGGCATGCGCGAGCTCCAGTAATTGGTCCAGTATATGTAACAGTAGGGGTTGTGGGTGTAACAATGGTATTGATGTCATCATCACGGCCCGGAACGATGTGTATTTGTTATAACCGGCGTGGTGGTCGTCTTTGCGCATTGGGGCACACCCCCGCGATCCGTAGATCGATCTGGTCTGGCCTGCTCTGTCTTCCAAGTCGTACCGCAGGTCATGTGTGTATCTCCGAGTTGTTGTGTTTCTATTTGTTCGGCAACATGGTGCCGACTGGTGTTCGGGTTGAATTCCTGCTTTGTCTCGACCCCGTGGTGGTGGGTCGGCCGCATTATGCATTGGCAGTGCTGGCTCCAGCGCCTCGTCGTTGAATTGAGGTAGCAATTTGCGCTTCGGGTAACTTTTGGTTGGGCATTCGAGTCCATATTCCTTGGCTGCCAGGACCTCAGTCCACCTATCAGTGAGCAGGTCTTGATCAGCTTGAAGCTGCTGCTTCTTCTTCTTCAGGCTCTTTGTCGTGGCTATAAGGCGATGCTTGAAACACTCCTGCTCGACGGGTTGCTCTGGCACGATAAATTCTTCATCGCCGAGGCTCACCTCATCCTCGGAGAGAGGCATGTAGTTGCTGTCCTCTGAGTCGTCGTTCACAGCCTGTTCACCGAGGCTGGCTAGCCCATTTTCCCGTTCAGCCTGTTCGAAACTTGGCTTGGCGGGGTCTTCATTGTCTTCGACATCGTCCGGAGTGCTATTCTCTCTTGTGTCGGTATCGCTATTTTTACCATGGCGTGATTTAGAGCGGCGCCGCTGACGTCGACGCTTAGACTGCTTCTTAGGAAGTTTATCATCAACTGCATCTTTTATGTCATCGCCATTATCTTCTTTGGGTGTATCCCCCATGTATATATCGCATGAGGAGGTGGTTTTCTTTGGGCAGCGGTTCTGGTTCTTCTCCGGCATTGTTGTCCATACCGTCGATGTCCTCGGAGTCGAAATCGAGCATGTCGGTCAAATTGTCGACAATGGCTATCAAGTGGGTGGTGGGTAGGCAAAGAAGTTCTTCCTCGTCTGCTTCCCACTCAAGCCGGACATAGTTCGGCCAGGAATATCCTGACAAGGAGAGAGACTTTAACGAGTTTAACACATCGCCTAGGGGTGAGTGTTGGAAAATGCCCATGGAGCTGAACTCTAAGATCGGCGCCCAGGCAGATTCGATGGGTGCAGATTCATGCGGTTCGGAGCCTGTAACCGGAGACGAGTCCGAGGTTCCGATGACACAGGACTTATTGGAGGTCAGGTCTATGTTCGGCTCTAACGTCGCTGAGTCCGCCGCTTTCATGGTGAGGTTGAGCCTCTCGCTCTCGGATGCTGTACTCTGCTCTGGATCTAGGGCCAGTGCGGTTACAGGCGCGATCTCCTGCGCATAGTATGATGATAGATTTAGATCATGTTCATCGTGGTGGAAGGGTGCGACTATTATGGGCTCGAATCCGTCAAAGATCAAGTCTCCGTGGATGTCGGCGGTGTAGTTCAAGCTTCCAAACCTGACCTGATGGCCAGGGGCGTAGCTGTCGACCTGCTCCAGATGGCCAAGCGAGTTGGCCCGCATTGCGAAGCCGCCGAATACGAAGATCTGTCCGGGGAGAAAAGTTTCACCCTGGATGGCATTGTTGTAGACGATTGGAGGGGCCATCAAGCCTTATGGTGACGACACAGTGGAACTCTCAATGAAAGCACCAATGTCGGTGTCAAAACCGGCGGATCTCGGGTAGGGGGTCCCAAACTGTGCGTCTAAGGCTAATGGTAACACGAGGCGGGGGACACAATGTTTACCTAGGTTCAGGCCCTCTCGATGGAGGTAACACCCTACTTCCTGCTTGATTGATCTTGATGATATGAGTATTACAAGAGTTGATCTACCACGAGATTGTAGAGGCTAAACCCTAGAAGCTATCCTATGATTGTGATTGTTGTTGTCCTACGGACTAAACCCTCCGTTTTATATAGACACCGGAGGGGGCTAGGGTTACATAGAGTTGGTTATAGAGAAAGGAATCTTCGTATCCTAACCGGCAAGCTTGCCTTCCACGCAACGGAGAGTCCCATCCGGATATGGGACGAAGTCTTCTATCTTGTATCTTCATAGTCCAACAGTCCGGCATATGCATATAGTCCGACTGTCTGAGGACCCCTTAATCTAGGACTCCCTCACCTGCCTTCTTCAAAATTTTGAAGAACGGCAGGGCACGCTCGGCAGACTTGGAGATGAATGTGCTAAGCGCGGCAACGCATCCCGTCAGGAGCCTCGCATATTTAACTATCCTTGGCGCTTGGATCTACTCGATGACCTTGATCTTGTCGAGATTGGCTTCGAATCCCCTGTGGGACACAAAGTATTTAAGCAGCTTGCCGGAGGGGATGCCAAACACACATTTCTCTGGGTTTAACTTCAAGTTGATCTTGCGCAGATTTGCAAATGTTTCCCCCAAATCCTGGATGAGAGTTACTCTGTCCTTGGTTTTGACCACAATGTCATCCATATATGCCTCAATGTTTCTGTGCAACTGAGGTTCAAAGCCAATCTAGAGTGCCCTTGCGAAGGTGGACCCGACACTCTTTAATCCGAACGGCATGCGGATGAAGCAATACGTACCACATGGAGTGATGAATGATGTTTTCTCCTCATCCTCCTTTCAAGTGAAGATCTGGTGGTACCCAGAATAGGCATCCGGAAATGAGAGTAAGTCACAACCTGAGGTGGAATCCACTATCTGATCAATATGCGGTAAGGGGAACGTGTCCTTTGGGCAAGCCTTGTTGAGGTCTGTGAAGTCAATGCACAGCCTCTACTTCCCATTCGCCTTTCAGACTACCACTGGGTTTGCTAGCCAAGTGGGATGTAGCACTCCTCTGACCAAACCAACTGCTTCAAGCTTCTTGATTTCTTCTGCAATGAACTATTGCCTCTCCAAGGCCTACTTCCGAACTTTCTGCTAAACAGGTTTGGCGTGTGGGTAGACAGCAAGGTGGTGCTCGATTACCTCCCTGGGAACACCGGGGATATCAGATGGTTGCCAAGTAAACACATCGATATTCGCCCATAGGAAGGCAACAAGCGCGCTTTCCTATTTTTCATCAAGGGTGGCGCTGATGGTGAAAGTACTAGAAACGCCAGCCAGCCCTGCCGGGACCTTTTTCACTTGCGGAGCAGCAACCTTGGATCTCTTATTGTTGGAACACTCTGGCACGTCGTCAACGGGTGCCGTGCACTCGGAGGGGGCACGCTTCCCGGAATCTTTTCCAGAGGCCCTACAATCATGTTTCTTCCCTTTGCTCTCCTTGGCGGCAACTGCTGCCGTCGCAGCCTCTGTCGCGACCATGTCCCTGTACATCTTGTCTACACAAATGATGGCGTCTTTCTCATCTGATGGGATGGTGAGGACTCCCAGAGATCCAGACATGTTCAGGGTATTGTTGGAATAGTGGGATGCCGCCATGAATTTAGCCAAGGCTGGGCGTCCAAGGATTCCATTGTACTGCAGGGGGAGGTCAACTACGTCAAACACAATCTTCTCAGTCCGGTAGTTAAGCTCCCCCAAATGTTACTAGAAACGTAATCTTCCCTTGAGGATGACTCCTGTCGGGGTTGACTCCTGAAATGTGCGTGTAACCACTAACTCTTCTTTTGCTATTTGAAGTCTGTCGATAACTGCCGAGGAAATCAAATTCAGTCCGGCCCCACTGTCCACCAACATCTTTGTGACCTCGAGGTTGCGAATTGTTGGAGAAACCAACAAAGGCAAGCATCCTACCGCAGTGGTGTGGCTTGGATGATCCTCTACGTCGAAGATGATGGGCCTACGGCACCATTTGAGTGGCTTCCGGGCCTCCGACGCTGGTTCCACGACATTGACTTCCCGAGCCCATCGCTTGAGTTGGCGGTGGGAGGTGTGCAAAGATGCACCTCCATCAATGCATAAGGCGTCTGTGGCCTTCTGAAACTCCTGCTCACTGGTTTCCTCTTCACCCCCCTTATCACACCCATCACCACAGACTTCTTTCTCCTGGACCCGGCGGGTTTTCCTTTGTTCCGAAAGGGCTTGCCGGGGCGATTCGCTCCATCACCTCGGCCCTTACCACCAGCGGCATTCTGACCCTTTTCCTTATGCCGCTTCTCATACTCTGCTCTCTATCTTTTGACCAACTGCTCGACATGATAGCACTCCTGAAGGTTGTGCCCTTGGTCCGGTAGATCTTGTAGTACAACCAATCGCCCTTCTCGGCCTTCTCGGCAGTTGTAGCTTCCCGATAATCGGCGCACGCGACAACCTCCTTGCCGTGGGCCTCAGCCTTGGTGATATTGCCGGTGCTCGGGGCGCCAGACCCCTCAATGGTCAACACTGCCTTATCCCTTCGTTTCTTACTGCGCTTCTTAGGCTTCTTCTCACTGGTGGATTCTTCATCATCCTCTGAATCAACATGAATGCAATCTTATTCTCCTGGCAATTTCCTCCCTTCCTCCATCCGGGCACACTTATCTGCCAGGGTGTATAGACCCTTCACAGTCTTGGGCAACTGCACGTTCATTTTGGCATGAATTCGGTCGGTTGCACACATTGGACTGTAAGGTAGCTATCACGGCTGCCGGATGGATATTTGGAATAAACCTATGAACTTTACTGAACCTTTGCAAAAACTTACGAAGGGTCTCTCCTTCCTTATGCTGGAGAAGCTGCAGATCACCGGGGAGGCCAGGCTCCTGGTGGCCACTGGTGAAATCGCCGATGAACTCGTGGCACAGATCTGCCCACAACGAAATGGAGTTCTCCGGCAGATGCATCTGTCAGGACCTCACATTGGATTTGAGTGCCAATGGGAAGTAATTGGCGAACAACTTCTCATCTCTTCCTCCGGCAGCCTGAACAACGATGGTGCAGCTTCTCAGGAACTCCGCTGGGTTCAGTCTTCCATCGTACTTCTCATGTATCTCTAGCTTGAATGTGTGAATGGACGGCCAACAGACTTGTCGCAACTCCTGGGTGAAGGCAGGGCAACCAACCTTGAAGGGCAGGAGCCCGTCAGCAGCAAGAGTGGGTTTGTCGATGTCGGGGCCGCCGCGCCAGTCGGCTCGGAGGAGGTTGCCGCGATGCTGCTCGGTGATGCACACGTCTCCTCTCCGCCCTCCTTCCGGTATTCGTCGTTGGTGTGGACGTGTCTGAGGATCGGAAGAGGCCATCGAGGAATTGTCGAGGTCTTGATTTGGTTGCGCCCGCGCTAGTCGCCATGGCGGGGATTGCACCGTGGGGTCGGCCTTCCCTGTGCGGGCAGCGGCATGGGCTATTGTCGTGGCTTGGGGAGGTCGCGGTGGGGCAGCTCGCCGTGAGCCATCGGCTTTGGCAAAACCGAGCATACTTTGAATGGTGGCACGCAACTCGCCCATCTGCTCGGCTGCTGGTGGAAACCTTAGCAGCAGCTGGGACCGCGCCATGGCTTCAAATGCCATGCTTGGCATAGATGATGACGACGTCGATCGCACCGTCGCTCGGCTCCTGGCAGAGCCAGCAGCGACTGCACTGCGCCCCCGCTGCAGTGGTGCAACCATCTGAGCAGTAGGGTGGCCAGCCGGAGGTGCTTGAGGGCCATCAGCTCCGGTGAGTGCACCATTTTGGTTGTCCGGCCCCGGGGAGTGCGCACGCGCAGCGGTCGCAGCCGCAGCGATGACGGTAGCAGGGTGGTGGCTCACCCTGGACTGAGTGCCATCGCTATGGTGGCGCCCGTCGAGGGCGGGACCGCGGCCATCGGGGTGTTGCTGATGTCTCTATCCTTCGGCATCTTCTGCCCCCGTGTTGGCCGCGAGGGGGGTGGTGGCGGTGCTGCCTGCTTCGGCCATACCCCCCGTAGCGCTCGCACCCTCGTGCATCTCCACGCCCCCTCACTACAAAAAAATACACTTCCGTGATGATACGTGTTTGTCACAGTAGGTCACGTTTTCTGTCATGCATGTACATCCATGATGATTTTATGACAGAATCAAGATAGTCTTACCTGTGCTGTCGTAGAAGTGTTCCATGACATTACCAAAATTAACATCGTGGAAGTGTCCACTTCCATGACGATAATCGCGCATCACAGAAGTGCTTTCGTCAAGGGTGACCGACACGTGGCATCCACTGTAACGGAATGCCGTTAAGCTATCGGGTCGGGTTTTGGATCCGATAACCCGTTAACAGCCCTGACCAATGGGGATTTTCCATGTGTAAAATCATCATTGGCTGGAGGAAACACGTGTTGGCTCATCGCTGGGACAAATGTTATCCACTCATTGGACAGAAGGCGCCTATGATATGTCGACACGTGGCACGACCCAACAGAGGCCCATTCCTGTGAAAAGGCCAGCCCGTTTGACTTGGTCAAAAGGTGGCAGGCCGGCCCATGGAAAGCCTGTTAACGACCTGTTCACACATGGCCCATTTACAGCCTGCTAACCCAAGGCCCGTTACGCCCTATCTGAATTAGGCCCAGTAGCATCATCTGGGCCATCCAATATGATTCCAGCCTGTTTTCACTTCTGGCCCATGTATGGCCCATGACGTCTTTCGGCCATATGAGGCCCTATGTAACTCTTGGCCTATTAACGGCCCGTGGTGAAACTGGCCCATAATGAACAGTGTATCACTTTACACCCATTAATGGCCCGTGATGAAACTAGCCCGTAAAGAATAGTGTATCACTTTATACCCATGAACAACCCGTTATTCTGTTGGGCCGTTTCCAGCCCATGTTATCTTTCAGTCTTCTCAGAGCCCAGTTATTCTTGGACTCATTTCCAGCATTCGTTTACTTATGGCCCGTTACTGTCATTTTCTGCTTGTGGGCCAAATTCAGCCTGTGGTTACAGTCGGCCCGTTTGTGGTCCATTAATACGTTGGGTCGTTTTCATAGCGTCATCAAATATGGCCTATTAATGATGGCCCATTATGGTCGGCCCATGAACGGACGATTCCAACTCTAGCCAGTTTACGGCCATAATGCAGTCTGTTTGGCCCATGTTTGGCCAATCGATCATACGACCTGTATAAGGCCCATTAATGATATGGCCCGTAGAAGGCCCATAGTTTCTATGGCCCGTAGAAGGCCCACTATTTCTATGGCCCGTAGAAGGCCCACTGTTTCTACGACCCGTAGAAGGCCCACTATTTCTAAGGCCCGTAGGAGGCCCGGTGTCACTACAGTCAATATTAGCCCATGGTTATTGTGGCCTAGTTTTAAAAAATAGGTTATTGCAGCCACTAGCTAACCGCGGAAAAAGAACAGCACTGAGTACAAGCAAACAAATAAACAAGACAACAAGGAAATAAATAAGCAAGCAACTTACGCTAGGCTATCACGGCTATTACACATATTACATCCACTAGGCATCAAAGTTCGCCACCAGTGCAAATATTGGGAACACAACAACATATAAACACCGCAGCAAAACAAGTCCCGAACTGAAACCACTTCAGAAGAGCTCAAGAAACAATATCCTGGGTACCCATAATGCTGGCAAGATGCTTAGCAAGCTTATTAACTTTCTCTTGTTTGGTGCTTAAGTCCTCCAGCACTTGTTGTTGCACTAGAAAGTATGCATCTGAATTCTGCAGGGACTTCCTTAGTCCTTCGGCTTCCTGTCGCATAACATCTGATCGATGTCTTTCAACTTGAAGTTGAGACTCAAGAAGCCAAACTGATTCAGGCAATGAGTTCGAAGAGCTGGTGCTAGCAGTGCTAGCCAGTAACTCGAACACTACATCAAGACAAGACTTTGGGGTTGTCTCAGTGTCTTCAATATAGTTTTTATCAGCTTTCTTGGAGACCAACAGGGATGTCTCACTATCTTGAACCTTATCTGCATTACTTCCTTTACCATTGCATAACAGGGTACTCTTCTCCAATATTTTATCCGCTTTCTAAAAGAGAAACAAACAAACACATCTCAGGTTTACAATGTAGTATATGAAACTCATTTTGGTAAACTAGTTCAGTAGTAAGGTGGACAGGATAACCGCATGAAACAAACATATATCTATGTAGTATGGTCACTGTATGGTCTATATCATTCTAGTTTATGTTGCCAAATCAAGATAGATACAGTTCGAATCATATCTATTTAAGACAAAGCAGCATAGACAGAATATAAGTGTGGGAAACTACACAGCAATAACAACACTTGTAATGTGCATGGCATGAGAACATAACTGTTTATTCAATTGAAACTGAAATCAACATAGAGCAAGTTACAACAGCAAACAGCCAAACACGTTGAAGAAACAGGTTTAAAACATACCTGTTGCGCCATTGGAGTTTCAATTGCATCCTTCAAATTTGAAATTAGTTGGTATCAGTAAATACAGTGATGCAAGAGCAAAGTAGTATGAACCATAGCTACGGAACCTGACCTGAGAACAATTCTTCTTCTGCTTTAAGCGTTGACTTCGGGTTCGGAGTGGTGGTCCTCGTGATTTGGGCACTGCAGTTGCCTTACTAACTGCTCGTGTTTGGGTGCTCTGTGGTGGAGACGGTGCTGTGTCAACGGGAACTGGGTGTCTATCTGCTGGGGTTGGGGTTAGAAGGGGTGTAGCTGGTTCTCTGTCCAACTGGGTAGGGGTACAATCTGCATGAGTGTGGGTTATGTGTGGTGGGGCTGGTTCTTGGGCAAGTACAACCGTGGTTCTATCTGCATCGACAGGTAGCACGATCTTTTCTGAAGACCGTGTTTTTACTCCCACAGATACTGCCATCACTCCCTCCAATTGAAATGGCTGATAAACAAGAAAAGTAATTGAATGTACAGACATTGTAAGATAGACAGGTGCAATGGATAGTAGGGAAGAAAACAGGGCATGAAATAATTCACATTTATGTTGTCTAAGCAAACAGAATAGCAGGACATAATTTCACATATATGATGGCTAATTAAACAGGATAGCATGACACAATTTCACATGTATGATGGCTAACTAAACAGGATAGAATGACATACTTCAAAATATGATGACTATGTAAACAGGATGACATGATATAACTATACGATGTGTCTATTAAAGTGGTTGGCATGCCATAAATCACAAACATGCCGTCGATGGAAACATGATGGCATGATATAATTCACGGATAGAATGACATAATTTAAAATATGATGACTATGTAAACAGGATGAGATGATATAACTATATTATGTCTTTAGAAAATGGGTTGGCATGCCATAATTCAGATACATGCTGTCTATGTAAACATCATGGCATGACATAATTCAAATATATGATTTATATACTAAGGAAGTGAGCAGAGGGCAATCACATATATGATGTGTCAACTAAGGAGATGGCATTCAATATTGTGTATATGATGTAAAAACTAAGCATTGCAATACAACATATGCATTATATGAGTAATATAACCCTGCCAAGTTTGAGCATACACCTCAGGGGGATAATAGGACTGGTCATCTGCCTCTGAATCCTCCTCTGAAGAGCTATCTGTAACCAGCAAGATATCTGCTTCAGCAGGTAGCATTGTCTGCTCTGAAGACCTTGTTTTCACTCCAGATTTCTCCATCACCAATTCAAATGGCTGATGCACAGGAAGAGCAGTTGAATATACAAACATTGTCGACAAAAGCAATGAGAAATACAAAAAAAGGACGGCATGATATAATTCACATATATGACGCTTGCCTAAACAGCATGGCATTGCATAATTCACATACATAATGCCTTGCAACAAGATAACATTGCATAATTCACATATATAATGTCTTGCAACAAGATGGCATTGCATAATTCACATATATGGTAATTAGACACTAAACAGGTGGCATTCACACAAAGCATGTCTAAACTAAGCAAATGACATAGCAATGCAAGATACCATACGCACGATATGAGCAACATAACCCTGCCAAGTTAGGGCATGCACCTCGGGGGGGGGGGATATGACTGGTCATCTGTCTCTGAATCCTCCTCTGAGGAGCTATCGGTAACCAGCAAGACATGCGCTTCGTCAGATAGCATTGTCTGCTCTGAAGACCTTGTTTCCACTCCAGATTTTTCCATGACCGTGCCGAATGGCTGATGCACAGGAAGAGTAATTGAATGTACTAAAATTGTTGACAAATTTAACACGTAATAAAAAATGATGGCATGATATAATTCACATATAAGATGACTGGCTAACCAGGGTGGCATTGCAAAATTCACATATATGATGCCTGGCTAGACAAGATGGCATTGCATGATTCACATATACGATAAAGAAACTAAACAGATGGCATTGACACAAAGCATGTCTAAACTAAGCAGATGACATCTTTAATGTATACAGTAAGCAATGCAAGGCACCATATGCATGATATTACCAACATCAGCATGCCAAGTTAGAGCGAAGACCTCATGGGGTAAATAGGAGTGGTCTTCTCCTTCTGAATCCCCCTCAGAACAGTTATCTTCCTCTTGATTACGATCCGAAATGGGTGGAGGGGGGGCTGCCTTTGCGCCCACCATGGAACGACGTCTGCATGAAATTTTATTGCCACGCAAGGCTCGTCTCTTTTGCTCTACATGATCAGTTCCATTGTGTACAATAACTGGCATGCATAGGAATAAAACATAGTGAGATTATGTAAGGAGTGCATGCACAAATCCAGAGTGATGGTAGCAAACTGTGGATAGACCCAAAACCAATGATAGCAGGCAGATAATAGCTTTAGTTAAAAAATACAGATAATGGCTCCTTTAATGTTTGTTTGCACCCAACATGAAACTCATAGTAGACACCGGAGATTAACCAGATAGTAGACAGATAGTACTGATTGCTGCCCCAATATGTACCCCACAACCATTTAAAAACTCAAGTTTCAGCATTAGTTTGGACCTGACTCGGAGTCTAATAGGTGAACACGATGATAATGTAGCATGTCATCATATTAAGCGACGCATAACGTAAGCAGACACGGAAGAGTGCGACCTCTCTTGCGGACCCGTGTAGTCCTCAAGGTCATCTGCTCAGTTGATGATGGTAATGCAGTTGCCGTGGCTGCCGGCGGCGGGGAAGAAGATCTGAGGCGGCGAAAGACAGTCTGGAGAGCGGATCCCTGCTGTGGTGAACCCTTCCGTCGTTGGAGCAGCTGAGCTGGGGTGGAACACAGCGCCGCAGGAGCAGGACAAACCACACAAGGTTTTCTTTGACACATATCTGTAACAGAAGTAATTGAGTAAGGGCTTGTTTGAATTTGAGGATTCTAACAATGCAGGGATAGGAAATAGACAGGAATAGGATAGGAATGCACGTGCAAAACAGAGAATTTAAAAACACAGGATTTCTGCCAATCTGGGTGTTTGATTCACAACAATTGGAAGATCACAGGATGCAAAAAAGCATGGTGAGATTAAGTCAAACCACAAGAAAATGTACGGTTATAATGCTATTATGCTACTATCTCTTAGTCTTGTGCTTGATGAATAGGAATATGAAAAGGAGGAGAAGTGGAAATTAGAATTCCTACGGTTTTTCTTTCAAGGAGACACTAAAGGAACAAATCCTACAGTTTTCCTTTGCTCCATTCCTTTGCACCAAATTCATGAAAAGTAGTACCATAGGAAACTTTCCAATTCCTATGTTTTTCATTCACTTTTCCTTTCAAGCACTGGCGATTCTAGTAGGCAGGCTTGAGCAAGGAAAATCCTACACTAAAAAAATGTTTTTGTGCTACTTCTATTACTTTGGACCCAGGCCACTGCCATACTAGCTCAACTCCCAGGCCCATCGACAAATGCACAGCTCAAACGCGCAGAGATAAATAATGATGGCGTTCAAGAGAGTCCATCACGGATAGCTAAGTTGCCTGGTACCTCACTGCTTGTCATATAGTAGGATAAAATAATCGTATTTCCCGTTACTACGAGTGCTCAGTGGACAATATATATAACATGTAGAGTAAAAAAGAGATGCAACAAGTGTACAACCTCTTTGGCGAAGCCATGTCGATCTCAGCGTGATTTGGTTGGCCGGTGAGGATGCTCCAGCTGACTTGGCTGTCGGAGGAGGAGAAGAAGATCTTAGGTGTCTGGAGATGGAGCCCGAGGTACTGCTCCGCTGTGATGGAGGGTTTCGTCGTTGGAGCAGCTCCGGTGAGTTGTATGACGCCGAGGCTGAAGCAGGGCAAGAGAGACAACGGACAACGTTAACCTGAGTGGAATTCTAATAGCATCTCCAATACATGACGTAAAATACATAACCACAAAGTGCTATATGTAAAATACATCAGCCACTCATCTCTAAACTTAACTGTCGAAACTGAATTTAACTGTCGAAACTGAACTTAACTGTCAAAAGTGAACTTAACTGTCAAAACTGAATTTTGCTGTCGAAACTGAATTTTGCTGTCGAAACTAAACGCACTAGCAAGGTGAGGCTACACGTCGGTCGACTGAATTTTTCATCTCTGGTCAGTGGATTTTGCAGCCGTTGGATACGAAATCAAGGGCATGCGGTTCATCTTCAACCTCCACCCCTCTGAGCCGCCAGCCACCACCGGCCAAATAGCAGCCCCCCGCCACCCACGGCCGACTATGCGCCGCCCTGCCCGCCTCGAAAACACTCCCTACCGCCGGTCCGCCGCCCCGGCCATCCCTCTAGCCCCCCCCCCCCGTGCTGAGCTTTTTCTCGGCGATCCCCACGCCACCACCCCGCTAACGCCCCGCCACCGCCGGCAACCACTGTCCCCACCCTGAACCCTAAGATAGATAGTGGGGTACCTCTCCGACGAGCCCCCCTCCCCGCTACGGCTGGTTCTTCCATCACCCCGGCGAGCCCCCCCACCCCCTGAAAATCGACTGACCCAAAAGTCAATTCAGTCGACTGAAGTGTAGCTAAATCGGAGCAGCATCGCAAGCAAGAGCAAGAGCGAGAACAGCAGCGCGAGCAAGAGCAATAGCAAGAGCAGACCAGGTAGGGGACCAAGAGCAAGAGCAGAGCAGCAGCGAGAGCGAGAGCTAAAGCAGCAGTAGCTCCTACTGATGTGGCATCACCGCCGAGGGAGTGACGCCGTGGAGGAAGTGGCCGGCGACACCGCCGTGGATGGAGCCGCGCCGTGTCGGCTCGGGACCGAGCACCGGCAACACTGTGAGATCGAATCAAGAAGAAAATGCGGCGATTAGTGTACAACCTCTTTGGTGGCGCCGATTAGGCCGCAGCTTCATCCGAGGAAACAGTGATGATGATGCTCTTCCGGTGGTGCAGGTGAATACGGCGGTGTGGGAATGAAGGTGGTGCGAAAGACGAGGGGAACATCGGGGAAGCTCCTTGGAGGTGGAGGATGGGGTGGCTGAACTGGTGGGACGACGAGATCGATGACGGATCCTCATCCAGTACGGTGGATGAGGGACGTCGAGGTGTTGCTGTGGACGACGTCGTCGAGGAAGAGGCTCCGGCTGGGTGGCGGACGGAGCAGGGTGTGGGGTTTCGTCGCGGGTTTTCGCGGCCTCGGTGTACGAATGGGTGGGCGGATGGGATGGCAGTGGGGAACCATGGCTTAGAGACGCGCTTGTCCGAAATGTGGGGTAAGTTATGAAAGTACCCCCACCGATTTGAGGCGGTTCTTTCGGTTCAGGGGTACCACGGGCATTTCGCGTGTCAGGATTTCACAGGAGGTGGGAGTTTTCGCGCGCGTTGTAATTTCGGAATAGCAAGGCGCGGGTTGAGATGGAGGGAGTTGTCGGAGCACAACGAGACAAAGATATATCTTAAATATTTCGGGCTAACAAGGCGCGGGTTGAAGAGGCGGGAGTTTCGCAGCACGATAGACAGAGACGCTAGCTTGAATTTTCGGCATAACAAGGCGCGGCTTGAAATTTCGGAAGAACAAGCTTAACGTGTACCCAAAAAAAGACAATTTGCACCTCAACACGCACAACACACACACAAACACCATTTAGACTAGAGTAAGGTACACGTGCATTGCACGCATGAGATTTGGCAACCAAATTATGAATAAATACCACATTATAGCATGTAAGCTTTGAGTCATATATGCATGATGTAGATGTTCGTTTAATTCTTATAGTTCATTTCATTCAAAATCATCTAGTTTTTATAAGAAAGCTAATCTATTTTAAGATTCATGGAATTGTGCGTTGTAAGACATAAAGTAAAAACAAATAATGGCAAATCATGTAGAAAAACATTTGGGCAATTCTGATACGGAAGATTCTAGAACAAATAAGAAGTGCTTGTGTTTTGATGTTTGTGCATTATGCTTAAGTTCAACCATGGAGTCTTCTAGATTATACATGTGGCGAAATCTGGTGGAATCTAGATGATATCCAACGGCCAGTAGTGCTCAAATTTGCCATCTTTGGACCATCGGATTCGCCTCATCCAACGACCATCTTTCAAAGTTAAAGTTACCCGCACACAATATAAAAAATATAAAATATAATATATATAGGGGTATAGATATAGATATGTGATGCGAAAGCCGCCCATCATCTCCAATTAGAATAGTGTGTCCATGCACGGATGCGACGTGGCCAAATGATGTCTGCCATCGGTATCTCAAATTCAAATCAGTCTGACCTTGTTCAATGTGTATACATTACAACATGCTCGTTTCCAAACCACACCGCGCAGATCTCCGTTATATTCATGCATGCATGGGTTTCAAACATCAGGATCTCTTATTCAAATATTTGAATTCAACTTTACATTGATTATGACCTCACCTAGTCTTTTACACCCACACAGTCAGTCTTCTCTTTATAATTGTACCACTAACTTTCTCTCGTGCATGCATGCACACACACTACCAGTCGGCATTATCCATCGCACACATGCAATCTTTTTCTTCAGGTCGGTCTCCCATGAAGGCACACACCCACACACATCCCCCTCTCCATCATATCGGGCATTCTTTATCTCTCACGCGTGCATGCGCAACGATCGATGTTCCTCTATGTATGTGTGTATATAGCTAGGTCTTTCATAGTTTTCCACACAAACCGATCAATCGATATATCCAGTGAGGTCTCACCCTCTTTCCCACGTCCACATCGATCAATCTATACCTCTCTATATAGGATTAACATATATAGCTAATACACCCACATTAATTATATATCCAACGTCCCCCTCTCATCATCCATGCCTTCCGCTTCATCTCTCAGACGCGTGCACAATGGCGAAGACAGGGGGCAGTAAGGGCCCTGCCCCCCCCTAACATCACTATATATCGAGGCTAATATGAATGTGATCATTAGACAATTGCTGCTAAAAATGGTTTAAGTTCATGAATTGACCCTCCTCGTAAAGGATTAGCAATGCTTGGCCCCCTAGCTCATTTATTTTTCATGGCTCCGCCACTGCGCGCAACAGCGCACGTTCTCGCCCCCTCTCTCTAAATATCGATCTCGCACTTGTGCATTCCTTCATAGTCTCCCTCCACTCGGCCCCTCGCACCATCTTCTAGCCCCCCACCGGATTTTGCCACATGTACAATCTAGCAGACTCCATGGTTGAACTTAAGCATAATGCACAAACCTCAAAACAACAGTGGTTCTCTTTTGTTCTAGAATCTTCCGTATCATAACTGCCCAAACTTTTTTTCTAGTTGAATTGCCATTATTTGTTTTTACTTTATGCTTTACAACGCACAATTCCATGAATCATAAAATAGATTAAGGGCTTCTTTGATTCAAAGGATTCTCAAAGGAATTTTGGAGGATTCTAATCATTAGGAATTTTTCCTATCTTGGTTGTTTGATTCGTAGGATTGTAAACCATAGGAATTTTTCCATATGATTCATTTGCACTAGATTTCATAGGAAACATCCCATCCACTCAAACCTCTTTGAAAGAATTCTGCGTTTTTTCTATGCACAATCAAACACTCGTACAATCCTGTAGGATTCAAGACGACATTCCACTATAATCCCATGTTTTTCCTATTCCCGCGTTCTTAGCTTTTTTATAAAAACTAATTGATTTTGAATGAGATGAACTATAAGAATTAAACGAAGGGCTACATCAGGCATATATGACTCAGAGCTTACATGCTATAGTGTGGTATTTATTCATAATTTGGTTGCAAAATCTGATGCGTGCAATGCACGTGTACCTTACTAGTACTTCGAGTATGTGCAAAACACGTAAATTAGAATACCAATGGCACGCTACACAGTGTCTCTCTTACAGTTCATGAAGCCACGTGGCACATGTGGAGGCGTTGTCGCGACCACCGTGCATGGATTGATCACAGTGACGTGCTGCTGGTTCCAGAAGAATGTACTCGTCCTCCCTGAGCCATACTGGCGGTACATGCATGAAGCGAAGATGTGCACGCACGCCACGCACGCACTCATTCCCTCGCACGCACACGCGGGTACACGGGCGGACGCAATTTTGTACCAAGATCCACCCCATGTGATAATTTGACGCATGTAAAGTCGTTCACTTCATTGATGGTCAATTAATACAATGCATGCAAATTGAGTGGACGTGAGGGCGGAAGAAAGACATTATTACTCCATTGCGCATGCGAGTAGTTAAATCATGGGTTGCTAGTAGTACTTCCATTGGTCTCCTTCGTATTTTGTGCCAATTTTTGACAGTAACATAATATTTACGCATTTGAGCAGTGTAGTACTTGAAATTTATGTTCCGCTAAACTCATCGGGAGCCGTTTCGGGCCTCGAAACCAAAACAATCAATTAATCTTTACCTTGTTCCCATAACATTCGAAAGCCTGCTCACACCTACTAGTACGTACCAAACCTGAATGTGTTCCCACTATGCAGGTATTAGTACTAGTGCTAGTACTTAGGTTATAAAAAGGGGAACTACCTAACCAAAAATTAGTCTACCTTTCCTCCTCATAAGTGCTTCTTCTTCGTCCGTCGTTGCCATGGCTGGTGAGCAGAGCTCTAGATTGAGAACTACTCGTAACAAGGGAGCGGCAACCAAGGCTACAGAAAAAAAGAGGGCTCGCCGCCACACAGAGACCTCGAAAGATCTCTCACGGGCAGGCGATGGCTCCCAGGAGCGCCCTAGCCACGGAGGAGAACATGCCGAGCCGACGGAGCTGGAGTCGTTATACCTCGACGGCATGCCCGATCAGCTCAATAAGCACCTCAATAAGCAGAAGGAGTTCATCCATGATGGAGTTGCTGAAGGAGAGCCTCGACGACATGCCCGCTGAGCTCAATAAGCAGGGGGACCTGACCACCGGCTTGGTGATGCTGCTGAAGAAGAGCATTGCCTCGGAAAAGAAGGCAACCGGCGAAATCCTGCGACTTCAAGAGGACAAGGCGAAGCTCTGCCACGAGATCGACCTGTTGAAGGAGAAGAACACTGGCTGGAAGAAGCTGCATGAGAATAGTAGTTCCTCAATGAAGTTGCTGCAGGCCCTCATCATGGAACAGAAGGAGGAGTTGGTGAAACTCCGCATCGAGCTCCTGGCTGCTGTCAAGAAATCCCGTGTCATGGACAGAATGAAGAAGATGGCAGAGGAGACGCGCAAGGAGATGGAGGTCGTGGAGGCGATGAAGAAGCAGTTACGACTCCGCGGCGAATTAGATCATTTGAGGTGATAATCTTCCTTCTTCTTTTGCTCCTGTGTTTCATCTTTTGCTTCGGTTGTTTCACCGCACGTGTCACGTCCTCTGTGAGGCATGAATAGAACAATGCTTTTTTGAGGGAATGAATAGAACAATGCTAACAATGAGATGACTAGAAAACTAGATCATTTTTATCACCATATGGCACTGGGCTGCCGTGTTTCGTGCTCCTCCGTCACAGTACTGCTCCGGTGCAAAACTTGAGTATACCGCACGGTTCTTTGCTCCTCCTCAGGTCGTCGGTGCATTTATACGAACAGTCAAATCACAAGGCCCCGCCTTCCAGCAGTAATGAGCCATCAAATCACAAAGGCCCTCGCCTCTCGTGAAACCGACCAAGATAGACTGCCCCACCCTCTAGCCTTTTAAAAATGTATACTTTTGTACAGTAGTAGTATTGATGGATTGCGCCATGGAGCAAAACTTGAAATTAAAAAAAAGGTGGTACATATAGAGAGCGCTCGTCGCCAAATTATGCATATAGTACTATTAAAAAGGCTAGTCACAATAATGGTGTCAAGCACAACCCACCCTCAAATAAAACTAAGCATCCTGGAATTCTTTGACAAAACTAAGCACCCTAAAATTCTTTGACAACTAAACTGTTGGCTATATGATGTTGGCCATATATATTGTACGTATATAATGTGAAGAAATGAGTGGTAGTACTATACCAACTAAAAGATGAAATGTAAGAAATACTAGTATGTACGTACTGAAGAGTTAAAGTAAGGAGAAGAAACGTAACATAGTTCTGCTAGGGGCTCAGCACAACACACCCCTCAAATTAAATTAAGCACACCTGAAAGTAACTTTGCAACTATTCTGGTAGACACTGTATTAGAACCACCATGAGCAACGACACTGCCACCTTACTCGGAGTCCTTGTCCACGTCCTCGACTTCGTCCTTGTCCCTCTTCCTCTTGGCCGATACTTCTTTGCTTGAACCGCACACTTGGCTCTTGCTCTTCACCCAACCCTTGTAGATATTGAAACAAAGGTAGCCATCCATTGCAGCGTAGTGGATGTGGTCTATATCTAGTACATTCCGCTGCCATGCATAATGATGAAACGTGTATGGAGGTTTCTCCAGTTTACCGTACGAAGGATGAATCATGCCTCCTGCCAGGGTCAGCACTGAAGGCTGACGAGAGGACACCAGCCGATTCTTTTGGAGGTCGAAGGTGTTGCCTACAACGAGGCCTACCCGACCCCGTACTTCTTTGTCATTACCAAAGTCTACAGTAACAAATTTGACTAGGTTGCTCTCGAGGAAGTCCTTAAAATCCAGACATTCAACATCGGCATGGCATATGTGGTAGACTAAGCATAAGTCATGCACACAAATCTGGATCATGGAGGGCTTCTTCCTCTCTTCGTCCTTTAGATCCTTCTCTCATCCAAGGACTGTGGTGTACTCAACATCTAGCCCAGCGACCCACTCATCATCTTAGTCTTCGAACATGCGTCTGAAGCCAGAAAGGCATCCTTTCACCATCGCGGAAGAACGGGTGTAGATGACGTCGAACTTATTACCGGTGATGGTTCTAACCTTGTACTCACTGCCGATCATGGAGATTTGGGACGCCATGGATTTGGGAGGAGGGTTAGGATTAGTGGAACTGCCGTAATGTGAATGGACGGGACGACTAGTAGCGAACTGCCGTAGTATTGAAGGACGTGCGGGGACGAGCAGGAGCGAACTGCCAGCGTGCGAATGGTAGGGTAGTGGCTTTCCATTCTCCCATGATACGGGCTTCCGAGAGCCCTTGGATCTGAGATCGAACGGTTGCATGGCGTGATTCTAGACCTATGGGTGAATATCCTATCCTGGAGGGTTATTCTGCAAATTTTCAGCAACTTAGCATGCGACGGTTTGATCTCAGATCCAAGGGCTGCCAGCAGCCTGTATCATGGTCGTGCCTACCACGACCGTCGCGTCGCTCGTGCGGTCGCGCCCTTGGAGATTTAACATAGTGCATTAGGCTATCTAATGTTGGCATGTCATACATAGTCATCACTTAGTCACTCATACTACAACAAGGTTGGCTATAAGGTTGGCTATAAGTGTATTTTTTTACTTCTCTCTATCTCTTTGTACGGAGTATCTCACTGGTTGGAAAGGCATGCAAATTCCACCGCTTCCTACACCCTGAATCAAATTTTTTGCCTAACAAGTTATGCCGTGCAATTGGAATTCCAACTTGAGTACTACTACTAGTAGGAGTACCAGGGGCCAGTTCTTTTAGGCTTCTAGATTAGTAATCCCATAACTACTACCTCCGTCCTGGTTTATTGGTCCCCATTGTAATCTGTGTCAAATTTTGATCATAAATTTAACTAATGAAATGTTAGTGCATGTCACATGCACTAACATTTTATCAGTTAAATCTTTGGTCAAAATTTAGCACAAATTACAATTGCGACGAATAAACCAGGACAGAGGTACTGTACTACTAGTACTAGTTTAGAAGCCCAAATAAATGAGTGAGGCGCTTGTGTACAGGTGCTAAGGGTGCCACATAGGCAAGAAAATGATGTGGCAAAGCAATTAAAGAAGAGAGAGAGAGAGAATTAGGGTGACCCTAGGAGGAAACGGTGCTAAGCGCGTGAACCTATGCAAAATGACTATCAACCAATGAATGATGGAGTTTAGTTGTTAAACAATTCAATGAGGGAGGCTTGGCTACAAAAGCTAAGCACTAATGCACTGGGGAGACTAGTTGCTAAGGTTTTAAATGCACTTAGCACCTCACGTAAGCACCAATGCATTGGAAGCATTACTCTCCACTGTGACTAGTGTTATGGGAAAAGCTAGGGAAGCCGCCAAAAGAACTGGCCCTAGGAGTAGTAGCTAGGGATCGAGTGTGCGAGATGAACTGGAAAAAGTAAATGCAGAGAGATGAAATGCAAAAAAGACGGAGGGATCTGATGGTTGCTTGTCCGTTTATTTTACCAGGCCACTTATTACTGGGAGTGGTTGGATTTTGTGATATGACGGCTTTACTGCCGTGCCATGAGCGGGGTGAGAAGTGAGACTCTCATGCAGCGCCGCCCTCTACACTAGTACTACTACATAGGTCGTGGTTTATCCCCCATTGAATTTGATTGAAGATTTAACTGACAAAATGTTAGTGCATGTCAACAAAAACAATATCGTATTTGAACATAGTTTTCAATGATATAATTTTAGGTGACATGCATCATCATTTATCGTACTATATATAATGTTAGTTCAATTTTTGGTCGTACTAATCTATAGTAGTAAGGTGCCCGTGCGTTGCACGGAAGAGTGAAATGCATTGATCGGGGTGTTCTTTATTTTGACAAAGGATGTGGGGGTCATCTCATGTGTAACAGGTATCGATAGGTTTCTTCGGATATTATTTCATCTCTAGAGCTCAGAAACATCCGGGAAATAGATAAAAAAGTATCTTTTGCAAACAAAAGCGTTCAACTGTTCAACCTGCATCCAAAACTTGTGAAGAAATAACTCTTATTGTGCTTTGCAGGAAATGGTTCATCATAAGTCTTTCACCAGTACTGTAGTAAAAGTTCATACATGGAAGATTCTAGACTAAACCATAAATGGATACACTTTTATTCATGCGCGATACTCCAATAGAGCAAGAACATGCATGGAAGTCTCCACATGCTTAGACAGCGGATTACATTGAGAAAATACTAATGATCAACATTTAACTTAGTAATGCAGATGTCCAGGTGAACCTCCTTGGAGTCCCCATGCACATTGTTGGGGGTCAAATAATACCATGCGTCCTCCATGTCCACATCGGCGGGAAGGTCCTAGCTCGGCAGAGTCCAAGTTAGCTTGACGTAGCCAGTGTCGCCGCCCACGGACCTCCGAGGGGTAGTAATAGTGAGCACGCACCCGTACATCGGCCTCATGTTAGTGTCAGCGTCAGCGGCGTTGCCCCTGACGCACACTACAGAGATGTGGCGGCGGACTACGCGGGCCTCGCCGGTGGCCACGATCAAGAGGAAGATGCTGCCGTCCTCCTCCAAGACTAGGAGGTGGCGCTGATCCTCCAGCGACTCCGGCACGGTGAACGGGTAGCACGTCTTGTACTTGATGTTCTTTGCCAAGGGCCAGTAGTGATCGCCGCACGCCTGCGTCAGGTGATGGTCGATGTCCGCCGGCGAGCCCCAAAACGGCACCGGGCACTCATAGCAGTAGACGAAGGGCTCCTTGGAGGCATCGACTAGGCTGTCCATGAAACGGTAGTGGCTGTAGGGGACGTTCCGCCAGTTGAATATATGAGCAAGTTACTACGAGATTTACTACAAAATAAATCATGACGGCTATAATAGAGATTAAACTAATCATGCGGACTAGCATAGTAGATGGACAGATCGAGTCTAGGACACATACTAGAAACATGAATTCTACCATGATTTCAAACAAGAAGGACAGAAACACATACGGTGCAACGGGAGCAGCACCATTAGCGTTGAGGTTGTCGCCCATGTAATTGAGGAGGAGGTTGTCGAGGTCGGGGAAGAAGTCATCGTCGGTGAAGTCGTCGCTGCTAGCAGTCGCGAGAGTGCGCTCCCCAAATGCCAACAGCGCCCGCCGAATGGAGGGAAGGAGGGATGGCTATAGGGGACGTTGCGGCCGCCGAATGGAGCGCAGGAGTAGCCCACGAAGCAGTAGATGGTGCTCCTCCCTAGTCTCTATTATTATCTCTATCTCTACTATTCTTCTTTGTTTTTTATAATATACTAGTTGTAGTTGTCAAATCGAATAGTACTGCACCGTCCACTGCACGCCCGGCTGAACACGCCTCCTCGCCTCCATCAAACCCCTCTGTTAAACCTGCATGCAAACTGAGAAACCTACTCCGGCCCGCGGGAGGAAATTTTCCGGTTGCCGTGGGAGGGTTATTCTGCAAATTTTCAGCAACTTAGCATGCGACCGTTTGATTTCAGATCCAAGGGATGCCAGCAGCCCGTATCATGGTCGCGCCTACCACGACCATCGCGTCGCACGCGCGGTCCCGCCCTTGGAGATTTAACATGGTGCGTTAGGCCATCTGATGTTGGCATGTCGTACATAGTCATCACTTAGTCACTCATACTACAACAAGGTTAGCTATAAGGTTGGCTATAAGTGTATTTATTTTTTTACTTCTCTCTATCTCTTTCTTCATACTCCCTCCGTCTCATAATATAAGAAAGTTTTTGACACTAGTGTAGTGCCAAAAATGTTCTTATATTATGGGACACAGGGAGTACTAGTATTTATTGCATTTGCCAAGGAGTGACCTCTTCCAATGAAATGGTGTGCTTATTAGTTTTTTGTTGCTAAGTTTTCTTCATTTAATTAGCTATAGACTCAAAATTGTCTTTTCACCTAGGTACACGCGCTTAGCACCGTTTCTTCCTTGGGTCACCAAACTAGTCTCTCTCTCTTCTTGATTAACTTGCCACATCAGACTTTATGCCTATGTGGCAAGCTTAGCCCCTGTAGGTGCAAGTAAGGCTGTTTGTAATGGGAGTAGTATCATGCATGCCAACTATGCAATCTTGATGAGGTGACGTCAAATTAAATGAAGAAAAGAGAGAGTTGAGTATCGTAATATGATACTGTAGTATCATATTAAATGATGTGCTACTATGTGTCATGCATGACAATAAATAAACTATCCTATGATACCAACACATGATACTATGCATTACGGATGTAGTATCATATGTATGATACTAGTATATGATACTCTCCATTACGACCAACCTAAGTACAATAGTGCACTTTACATTGCATTTTTGCATATGTGGAGGAAAGAGAGGCAAGGAAAAAGTGGAGAAGTGGGCTCTCATGCAAGAGCCAGCCTCTACTACATGGTGGAGCATTGGGAGAGGCACCTGTATGGAGGTGGTCAAGAATCGGGAGACTCACGCTGGTCGTAACGCCGCAGTTAAAATGATAATGGCAAGTCAAATCAAGGGGCCCCACCTGTCCAGCAGTAACTCGCTGTCAAATCACACAGCCCTACGTTTGCAGTAGCCTACTCCCTCGTCTTCTCGCGTCTCTGTCAAACCGACTAGGCGGAAGTGCCCTGCTCCCTACCGCGCAGGAAAAGCCCCGCCCTCGACTTTTAAATAGTATAAAGTATACTAATTTTGTATCCATGGATTGCGCCATGGAGCAAAGCCTCTAGAAAACGACGGTACACATGTACGGAGTATATATCACACCCATCGCGTTCGCGTCGCACCCCAGACGGTCGGTCGGTCTGGCACGCTGCTCTCCGAATGGAACGCGTGTCATATTGCGTTTTCACACACATGTGGGACCGCAGTTGAGAACCGACCATAGGCACACTCCCCGGCCCCGCAAGTCGGGTGACTTAATAGAAGAGGGAGACGAGCGATAGTACTAGAGAAGTGTTGTACTACGTTGGTGCCTGGATGATCCCTGCAAGACACGGAAGATCAGTTCGTCCATGCATGTGATCAGACTCCAGCAAACACGCCTGGATTGGCTATCGTCTACATATCGTGCATGCTGTGTTGTACATGGCTGTAGTTGTGGTGAGAAATCTAAAAAAAGGTTTCTTGTCATCTCGCAAAATTAGGTTTCATGTGCTTTGGATCACTGCGAGGGTTAAACAGCGACAACTGAGTTGGGCTAGTCATTGGGGGCACATGCACGAAGACTACTCGGCTGCCATCTAGGTCAAGCCGGCTATGTTAATTAGGACATCTATTGACGGACCCCTTTTCTTTGAGTTTATCTTTAATTTGAGCTTTGTTCCTCGTCTAGTTTGTCCGTCGGGATTCATGTTGTCTCCTTTGGGCAGTGAGGTTATGATTTCTTGTCATGTGGTATTTTTTCGTGTTATATGTTATAATCCGGCGCTTCATATCAAAATGAAGACAATTGCGCCTCTGGGCCACGTGCATGAAGACTTCTCGACAGTCATTGACGAGGTCAAGCCGGCTCCGGTAGACAAAAGAAAACTAGTACTACTCCACTATATAGGCAGGAGCTTCCGTGCTTGCTTGCTAGTGTTGCTCTCTTCACACTGTCTCGGCCTCTACAGATCTAAACATGACAGCGGTGGCCACACACTCTCTCTCTCTCTGCTCACCGCTGGTCATAGATCCAGCCGGATCCTCTCCGCCGAGGTAGGTGAGAAGGTGCAACATTCACGCGGTCGTCCTCGGCGACGGCTCTTACCCACTGCTGGCGTGTCCCGATCAGCCTGCCTTGCTCTTCTCTCCCAGGCACCGCTGGCGAGGGAGGGCCTCCGACCCCTTGTTCCTCGCTGCCGTAGTGTGAGCAGATCCAGCCTCCCACCGCCCACCTAGCAACATTCCGACGACCATCAGGTATAACTTCCTTCGAAATCGGCCATGCTCTACTTCCCGAGCTCCTGACGTCGCTGCATTTCTATCTTTTACTATTTGTCAGGCCCCCTCGTATATAGGATCGATCGGCTGTTCGAAAACCACCTAATTTTTTTTACATTTAAGAGGTAAAACTAGTTCATGCACTCGAATCTAGTACTACTTGGTTCAAACAAGGAAGAAAGGGGGTGGGGGTGGGGGAGGATTTGTTACCTGAATCTAGGACTTGGTCGAAAGAGGAAATAATGGGGGCAAAAAGTAGCAGAGACTGGCTATCCAACCGGTCTCTAGGTCTAATAGGGAAATAAAGGGAAACGCGGTACAAACTCAATATAAACCCGATCTATTGGTTGAAAAAGGAAAGAAAGTGGGGACTGGGGGACAAGTCAACAGAGTAAGTCCACCACTAGATTCGCTAGCCTCACACAGTATAAGGTGGCTATACTGAACAAAAATGGGACCAACCCAGATATCCTGTTCTGATGTTTGTTGCCCCGAGCCACTCTTATGTAATGCCACTGGTAAGATGTTTCAGTCGCATTGTTAATAGTAAGGACATGTTAAACCAATGTTGTTTTCAATGTAATGCCTCCAGTAATATGAATCAATGACACTTTTTTACATGTCCTGCTAAATTTCCCATTAAGATAAGATGGTTCTTTTTGTTAGGAATGCAACTGTCCTGGTCCGCCTACTCTCCCGTGCCCAAAGTAATGTCATATTTAACGGTTGTCATAGTTAATCCTAATGCCCACACTAATACCTAGCAATGCCACTGCTTTAGAAATTGCTACTGTCCTTGTAGGATTGCCATTCAGATAAGGAACATGCTTCTTTTCGTTTGATGCATGTTTCATCACTTGCTAGTCACCCTCCTTTCCACCTTTTTTGTGCAAACAGAGATATACATTTCACGCTCGATCTTAGTTGAACTGCACAAATGATATCCAAATTATAGTTGAGCATTCCAGGAGCTTCACAACCAACCTTGATGTTGCTCAATTTTATTGCAACTAATGAAGAGGAAGCTCTATGGGTTTCGTTTTCTGATGGAAATGGAACCGGGGCTGGAGCCCTTTTCTTAAAAAATTGAAGAAGAAGCTACTAGCTCACGGGACATTGCTTCATTTTAGGTGAACTGCACCAAAAGGTCCCATGAATTGAATCATCCATGTTGGTGGCTGAAAGAGCCAGCTTCAGCATCAGTCTAAGCACCCCCGGCCTCCATCCTTGTGACGCACGGTACACCTCGTTTGCCACCTGCTCGACCCTAGTGTCACTGATAAAATGAAGTAATAATATAGTTAAAATAGAGCGAGTGTCATCTCTATCATTTCATTTCCAATGTAGATAAAGAAAGTGCTTCTCTTTGTTAATGTATGTTTCATCAACTAGTCCCATTGTTAATGTTTAAGCGTTTCTGCAATGGGGTGCTTAATTTTAGTTGATATGTACAAAAATAGAGATTTGAATGTCTCAAGGTGCCTCCTTGTACTACCGCTGTACACTGATGTTCATCACTGGCAGAAGGTGTATCTGGGAGACTTGGGACGATGTCTAGTATGAGGCGTACCGTATGAGGCGTCGCAGGGCCCATCTCGCCCTTGCAGTATGGCATACTATGATACTATCACAATATTTTCTTCTGTTTATTTTGTGTGTTTCATCAACTAGTGCCATTATAATGTAATCACACTTTTTCATTATCTGTACAAACAGGGTTATTCAGCTGCATTTTGGTGGAACTGCACAAATGTACGTATGGAACCGACATATATGCAGAGTGTGAGGTGTGCCAAGTAAAAATTACCGACACCAACCATGCTGCATGCACGCATTGGCATCCACCACCCCTAGTGGAATGTGTGGCGCTCTTTGTGGACGGATCTTTCTCGGCAGCAAATCCTCTAACCAAATACTGGTAGCTTATATTGGCAATTTTCTAGGGAGTACTCTTTTCTGAAAGAAGCACCAATCTATTTTTGTTTATTTGTACACTGTGTCACAACTTTGACCCAAAGGTCCAGAGCTATTTTAGGGTGATTGGCGTAGTACTCGGAGACTGATTGTAAGCATGATTTTCATTAGCTGTCACACTGATTGTAAGCATGAGCAGGTGGAAGATTAGGTTAGTGTGAAGCGTACCTTAAACCCTACCGCCGCCATTGAAACGAGGTGAGCGTCGATGGAACCGTGGAGAACGGCAGGGAAGCGACATCGGGCCATCCGGCCTCCTCTTGTGGTGGCGAACGAATACTCCTGTGGCTCCGGCTGGCTCTGCACCCTCACGAACGGCACACCATACTCGATCGATTCGTTATCCTCTGGCTGCTCGACCTTCGACATGTACGCCCACCACCTCCGCCTGACTGTCGCCTCGGTTGAATCTGTCAGCTCCATCGCCCAGAGGAGATACTCGGAGGACTGCAGCGTGACAGCCGCCGATGAGTACATTTACATCGCCGCCCTCATCTCCGCCGTCTCGCTCTTACGCATACGTTTCCACATGGCCCGCACAGTCCTCGAATCTCCCACTCATTCTCAAACCAAGTAAGGATCTCCTTCAACCTGGCTAACTTTGCCTGGTCGCCACTGACGATCTGCCTGATTCGCTGCTACATCCTCTCCATAGATGTCCTTCTGAGTGGTCCGATGCTAGCTTTGGAAGATGGGAGGAGAGATGATGGTCTTGCAATAGAGAAGAGGGAGAGGCAATACGGTGGTTTTGGAATGGAGATGATGGAGAGGAGAGGAGGTGGTTTTGCAATGGAGAAGATCAGAAGAGGGAAAGGCGAGATGGTGGTTTTGGAATGGAGATGATGGAGAGGAGAGGAGGTGGTTTTGCAATGGAGAAGATCAGAAGAGGGAGAGGCGAGACGGTGGTTTTGGAATGGAGATGATGGAGAGGAAAGGAGGTGGTTTTGCATTGGAGAAGAGGGAGAGGAGCGTGCGGCAGCGATTTAGGATTGGACGAGAGGGCTGGCGCGCTATGACTGGATCAAAATCAAAATCAATTTACCCTTCAATTAAGAAAGCGACCCCACATTAACTAGTCTCCCTTTTATTCTAGGTCATAATTGACCATGATTTTCGCACATAAAATATATGTTATACATTGCAAAAACAATATAATTTGAAAGTACATTCAGATACGAACCAAACGATACAATTTTTGGTGACATGCATTCACATTTTGCTTGTCAAATACAGTACGTGGTCAAAGTTTGACCCAAAATACGCAAAACAACAAAAAATACTTCCAAGACCAGCGCCGCTCTTTCGCTCTTCTCCTCTTAAACCACCGCCACTCCTCTCCTGTTCCAATCTAAATCCAGCGCCGCTCCTCTCCTCTTCCACTTCAAAACCACCGCCCCTCCCCTCCTGTTCTAGTCCAAAACCAGCATCACTCCTCTCCTGTTCTAATCCAAAACCAGCACTGCTCCTCTCCTCTTTCATTCAAAAACCACCGCTGGCGAGTAAAGGTGCTGCGGAGAAGTAGATCGATGAAGGAGTACAACCGATACGTGAGGATCACAGCCGACGACCCTGTGAAGCTAGCTAGGATGTTGGAGATACAGTCTTGGTTTGACAACAAGGACCAACTAGCGGCGACGGCGACATCCATGGCCAAATATCTGCAACAGAGCGAAAAGGCGGGGATACTCCCGGAGGGAGTCGCATCGGAGTACATAGAGCTGCTCCTCTGGGCCATGGAGCAAACAGATTCACCGAATCCGATCGTGAGGGAGCGGTGGTGGGAATATCGATCCCAGATGGAGCATCCACCAGAGATTGAAGGATCAAGCATCTACAGGGTGCCGTTTGTGATGGTGTCCTGCCAGAGCAAGCCGGTGGAGTCTTCGTCGACCAAACCCAACTGCAAGAGGAGAAAAGCAGTTGGCCCGACGACGCTTCCCTGCCATCGTCTCCCTCGGTGTTCACATCGTCTCATGGGGCGGCTGTCTGCTGCCAAGGAATAGGAGGGGACTCCCCCCCAGCCCAATAGTCGGGCAGGTTGTGAATTGTCAGGAGGAGCTTAGGGTTGTCAGTATTTGCAGGTTGTGAATTGTGTTTTATGTTGTGTATTTTGAGAGTACTTTTAGATATGAATCTCTTTTGAATTTCAGATTTGCAGTATTGAGCATATGAAGTATTTTATGAATTCTAGTGATCTATTTTTAGCACTTAAAAAATTTAGTTTCATAGGAGTATAAAAGTGCAGACAATGTGATTCTCAGAGAAGAAACTGCAAGTTTCAGTTTATGATAAGAAACTGCAAGTTCAGTTTCACATAAGAAACTGCAACTTTCAGAGGCAGAGCATTTATATTAACACAACCTTTTCAAACAGGGTTAACATCATGTTGGAAGTTTTATTCATGGTCGAAAATGGAACTACCAGCCAGTTAACATCATGCTGATCAACATTCATGCATAGCACATCTTCATATGATGCACAGTCAAAATGCCCACACAATGTCGAGTGTGCAAAACACAGAGAAAACGAGGGACAAAGTTTTGGCAAGTGTTGGACGTGGTTTTGGGCTGCCCCGTCTAGGCTTTCATTTTTAACATGCGCAGCCCACGACCTCGGATGGGAGGTCCATAGGCCTGTTTGTATTTTCTTGAGGGCCGTCATGTACCGACTGGCTTATGGACATCCCATCCGAGGTTTTATTTTTCCAACTTATGTTTCCCTTCTAACTATATTATATATATTTAAATTATTTTATATGTTATTATATATTATTTTTATTGTCATCATATATTTAACAGATATTTACATATGTAAGAAAACAATATCCCACATCTTATTAACTTATAAAAATAATTTCTTAACAATAAAATCCTGGGTTGTTTTGGCACGAAAATCCTAGTGATTGTGTACAAAATCTTGGTAAGATTTAAGGACGAATGTAATAACATCACTTATTATTTAAATATATTTATAACAAAATGATCAGCCCCTTTTTATTTTTTGATAACATTGCTGGCCCAATCCAACATTATAATTAGAATCAACCCAGCAAAATCATGTATTTCAAGAAAGTGCAAATGGCCTGTAATTTTTTAGGAAATAAAATAAATGGGCCGCATGGGCGCTACATTATTTGTTCACCCAGCCCAGCTAATGACTTTAATTAAAAAAAGAAAGATCAAATTGACTCTAAATTCTACCACGCAAAAAAAGACTGTAAATTCTAAAAAATGGGTTGAATACGTGCCACATTTTTGGAGGCTGAAATGCGGGCCAATAGGTCGAAGCCAACGGAAGTCGTTGTCAATTTAGTCAACAAATGATTCTGACATGTTAGCCGTTGGATTTACATCCAACGATCGTCATCCATCTTCAGTCTCTCGTCTTCTTCCTCCAGCACCGCCGGGTCCACCTCCCGCCTCCTGTCTCTAGCAGCTCTGCTTAGCACGCTTCGCTATGAAGCACTACTCCACCGTTGGCCAGGCCATCCCTCCACCCCTCCACACCTCCTGTTCTTCTCCACCGACTGCCGAACCACACCGCACTAGAACCAGTTAACCCTCGCACACCTCTCCGTCTGCGACTCTACTCCCGCGTCTTCCCATCTCCGGCTCGTTGCTGTCCGGGGCCTCGCCATCGTCCACCACCATGGATGCGCTCGGCGCGGCGTGGTTAACATGGTCAACGAACGACACCATCGGAAGTATACTGTACGTGGAGAGGCTGACAACTGGGTCCACGGCCGCACACAAGGAAATGCCTCCTTATTACACGCAAAATAATGATTCCTCCACCTGACATCTGGGACCCTCCGGAAGGGCCTCTGTATTTCACGAAAAACGTGCCCCCCGCTGACAGGTTGGACCCACCAGCTATCTTTGCATGCAAGGAAGTGCCTCCTTATTACGCACAAAAAAAATGAATACTCCCCCTGCCAGCTGGAACCCAGCATAGTGGGAGGCTGACTTGTGGGCCTACCAAGCTGACGGGGATGGAGGGCTTTGTCAACTTAGTCAATATGAACGATTCTAGCTCTTGTTACCGTACGATGTTCATCCAACGATCGTAGTGCTTCTTCAACCTCTGCTCTTCTTGCTACAGCCGCCCATTCCAGCGTCGATCGTGTCGCGTGCTCCTGCCTCCCGTGGCCGGCTGTGATGCCGTGGAGGCCTCACCGCCCCCTACTACTCCCTCTGCTGGCCAGGCCATCCCTCTACTCACCCACACCCCCTGTAATTCTGCGGCGACAACAACCTCACACCGCAGCCGAACCAGTGAACCCTCGTACTCCTCTTCGCGTGGGCATCCACTACTGCGTCTTCCCCGGCTCCGCGTCGTCCCCTTCCTAGGCCTCGCCGTCATCCACCGCCGTGGTGCTCTTGGCGCGGCGTGGTCAATGTGGTCAACGACCGAATTCCATCGGAAGAGTACTGTACGTGGAGAGGCTGACAGCTAGGTCCACGATAGCCGCAAGGAAGTGCCTCCTTATTATGCGGAAAATAATGATTCCTCCACCTGACAGCAGGGACCCACCGGACGGGCCACCGTATTTCGCGAAAAGAACATTTCCCCCTGACTGCTGGGACCTATCAACTACATCTTCGCACGCAAAGAAGTGCGTCCATATTACGGGCAAAAAAAATGATTCGCCCCTGACTGCTGGGACCCACCAACTACATCTTCGCACGCAAGGAAGTGCATCCGGGCAAAAAATAAAAAATCTATTCGCCCCCCTGACTGCTGGGATCCACCATCTACATCTTCACACGCAAGGAAGTGTCTGACAGTCGGGACCCACCTGGTCGAAGCGTACGTAGCATTGTCATTCTGGTCGCGAACGTGTACGTACATATATATTGGTCGATGTAGAGGCGCGCACATGTCGTAGTAGAGGTGCGCACGTAGCATGTACACGTACGTACATCGGCCAGTGTGCAAGAAAGAAAATACAACCACGTATGTGTACATATGGGCGGTGTCTCGAACACCTACTCACGCATATGTACGGCTAGGGCTCGTGTACATGGATGGGTCGGAACAAAGAAATAGCGTCGTCGTCGTATTCATGGGGAGGCAACGGAATGCTTCATGTTCATGGGGAGGCAATGGAATGCGTCATGTTCATCGGGAGGCAATGGAACGTGTGGGAGCCAACCGGCTGGGTCAGAACGGAATGCGTTTTCGTGTTCAACGGGAGGGCTTGGATGGAACAAGCGATGGAAATGAGGCCTGGCTTACCGCAGAACGGAGGAAACGGCCTTGTGTTTGACCGGCCACGTTCGAAACGGGATTCTGTTCATCGGGAGGGGTCCGGCGTACCGCAAAACGGAGGAAACGGACCTCCTATGGTCGAAACGGGGGTCTTGTTGATCGGGAGGGGTGTGGCGTACCGCAAAACGGAGGAAACAGACCTCCTATGGTCGAAACGGGGGTCCTGTTGATCGGGAGGGGTGTGTCATACCGCAAAACGGACGAAACGGACTTGTGTTGGAGCACTACGGTCGAAACGGGGGTCCTGTTCATCGGGATGGGTGTGGCGTACCGCAAAATGGGACTCCACGGGATACTGTTCATCTGCACCGTCGACCTCCTCCAGCCTCCACGGGCTCCTGTTCATCCAGCCTCCACCGTGCGCTACTGCACCGGCTACTGTTCAACCACCCCTCCACGGGCGCCCCTCCACCGTCTACTATTCATCCAGCCCTCCACGGGGTCGTCCTGTTCATCGAGAGGCAACGCCACGGGGTCCTGCATCCAACCCCCTGCAACGCTCACTATTCATCCAATCAATCGGCTTCAGTTAGCAGCAGTAGCGAAGGAATTGCTCGATCGGGTTTAGTTAACAGCAATCGATCGATCGCTCGGGTTCAGTAACGCGTAGCCTGCAGTGCAATCGCTCGGGTTCAGTTAGAGCCCAACGCCTCGCTCGGGTTCAGTTAGAGCCAACGCCTCGCACACACGCGCGTACGTGTACGAGAGAAACGTGAATCGCTTGGCCCCCGACCTCCCACTGTGACCGGGAACTCCCCGAAATTTTCCTCGCCCTCGCTTCTAGTACGGTTTTTTCCGTCATGGACGGCCCAAAGAATGTCATGCAGCTACGTCTCCGGCCCGCCCAGGACGAAAAGCCCATTTTCTGTCATGATTTTTTGTCATAGAAGTAGGAGCCCACCACATATATGATGATACCGGGTTTTGTCACAATTATCGTCATAGAAGTGTCATATGTATGACAGAAAAAACTCGTTCGGCCCAAAATGTCACGGGTGTGTCTTTTTTTTGTAGTGCCTGCAGCGTTGGAGACCGCGGGTAGCGGAGCCTTCGAGGTGGACGGATGAGTTGAAGGAGCTGATTTCTTCTTGGGCGCCATGGTCGATGGCACCATCGACGCTGCAGATGGCGATGAAGATGATGCGCTGCTTACGTCTTCAGGTTCGCGCAAGCGTTCCCCCTACCTAGCGCGCCAAAAATGTCGTGGGAAACCACGGCCACCTATGGGACCAGGACGACCCCTTGATGGTTCGGCAGGGGGGAGCCGCACTGCACAAAGAGCAAACCAACGCAAGGTAGCATGACAGGGATCACATAGTTAGTTTTACCTAGGTTCGGGCCGCCGTGAGGCATAAAACCCGACTCCTGCTTTGGTGGATTGATTGGGAAAAGGTGGTGGTGGTGTGTAGTACACTTGCCCGACAGGGCCACTTCGTGGCAGTGGTCACTATGTTCGTACGGGGGTGTGTGGGTTCTAGTTTTCCAACCCCTCTCATCATTGCCATGGGCCTCCTTTTATAGCTCAAGGGGTTACCACAGTGGCAAATAGGTCATTAGACACTGATATGATAGCAAACAGTGCTATCATACCTAACTCTGCAGGTTGACAGCGTGCATTTAATGCGCCGCTTAGTGTCACATGGTTGGTCGCCCAGCAAGGCTTGTCGGGCTAATGTGCCAGCTCCATGCCTGCTTGCTTGACACGTCTCTGGATGGGTGTCATTTGAGGGTTCATCTGGTAGAAAGTGGCCGCCATGTGGCGAATGGTTCCCACTTAATCATCCCACGTCTTGACACCGCACTAATCCACGACGTGGGTCGTGGTGGAGCAGTCGGTGGGGTGATCTGGTCTCCGTGAGTCCTGGCAGGACTTGATGGGATGCCTCGGTCCTTCTCTTCTGGGGGTGGCCTGGCCCCTTGCCGAGATCGCCTGCCCTGCAAGGGAGGTCTCTATTTCGACGACATCTCGCTCCTTGTCTTGGCCTTGGTTCCTTCTGATCTGTTAGCTGGTTCTTCGAGTCTCTTGGTCTCTGGTTCTGGTGCTCAACTCTTGATCTTGTGCCTGTGCACAGTCAGGTCAACAGGCCCTGGGTCTCTTGCACTGACAAATTGGCATGAAGAATATGAGATCTTTTTAATGTCAGACCAGTCAGGTGCCCCAAAAAACTAAATAAACTAGACCCGGCATCAAAGTCTAATGCTCAAGGTCACCTCGCTTGCTCATGCTTGGTTACATATATCCTTTACTTGCATATAGCAGATTGAGCAAAATGCGTTCCATTTTTCAAGCGGGCATGATAATGTGGAATAGGTTGGGAATTTGGGAATAGTAAACCATGCCCCTTGGTGAATCCTTCATGCCCCTTGGTGAATCTTTACCTTGATGGAAGAAGTACACCTTCTTTTTGAGCGAGCTGGGTGTGAGTGTTCAGTTCTAGTCCCCTGCTGGTTCGTTCTTGAAACGAATTCACCCGTAAGATCCCTCGTTTCCCTCGCCCTACCAAGAGACAATAATATTAGATGGAATAATATTCATATCTTGAAGCTACAGAAAGCTACAACTTCAAAAACCAAAAGCACACAAAAATTACCTCTGGCATAGAATCAAAACAAGGTCTTGTGGCGATGATGAATTTTGTTCAATTTGTAATTGGTTGATATCATGGTCGCCAGCCTAGTTACATGGCACAACAATGGTAAGCAAGCAACTATTTTATATTCTATCTTTGTGACATGAGTAAGAGTAACTATAGGCATAACCTTACAAATAAAATGCCAATTGAACCATTACAAATAAAGAGAAATTAAAGAATGACATAACAGGGACAATTATTTGCCAATAGACATGAATTCGTAGCAGATAAGTGAGGGAAGGAGATAGGAGAATCCAACTAGGACAAGATTGTAGTCTTGGACATGGAAATCAAGCAATACAAGTTATGGAAGTCTCCTCGGCAATTTGGGTCACAGAACCAATGAAACCAACAAAAAGAAACATGTGAATGGAGAGGGCAGAGAAGTACACTGTCGGTGTCAAAAATGGCGGATCTCGGGTAGGGGGTCCCGAACTGTGCGTCTAGGCGGATGGTAACAGGAGACAAGGGACACGATGTTTTACCCAGGTTCGGGCCCTCTTGATGGAGGTAAAACCCTACGTCCTGCTTGATTGATATTGATGATGTGGGTATTACAAGAGTAGATCTACCACGAGATCAAGGAGGCAAAACCCTAGAAGCTAGCCTATGGTATGATTCTTGTTTTTTCTATGGACTAAAACCATCCGGTTTATATAGACATCGGAGAGGGCTAGGGTTACATAGAGTCGGTTACAATGGTAGGAGATCTACATATCCGTATCGCCAAGCTTGCCTTCTACGCCAAGGAAAGTCCCATCCGGACACGGGACGAAGTCTTCAATCTTGTATCTTCATAGTCTTGGAGTCCGGCCGATGATGATAGTTCGGCTATCCGGACACCCCCTAGTCCAGGACTCCCTCAGTAGCCCCTGAACCAGGCTTCAATGACGACGAGTCCGGCGCGCATATTGTCTTCGGCATTGCAAGGCGGGTTCCTTCTCCGAATAATTTGTAGAAGATTGTGAACACCAGGATAGTGTCCGGCTCTGCAAAATAAATTCCACATTCCACCGTAGAGAGAATAATATTTACGCAAGTTCAATCTGCTGACGTATTTCGTGGCGTGATGTCACACCACAAGCAAGACTTCACTCAAATCGTTTTTATTATACCGCCTCAGCGCGTTTAGCGAAGCGGTTTCCTTGGCACGTCTTGTCAAAGCAGAGATCGTGCTCCCCTTATTTCGGGATTCTCATCAATACGGACGTGGGTAACCCAACCGCGCCTTTGATTGCGGCGCTTGGGTGAAAAGCGAGTTTTACCAGGCCGGTGGGGACGCATAGTCGTCTGCCCATATATAAGGGGATAAGGATCCACCTTTTTACCTGCGCCTTCTTCCTCCTTTGCTTATCCATCTCCGCGCACTCGAGCTCCAGCGCCCAAGTCCGCACATCTCGCCTCGACCTTCTCCAGCCATGTCCGGAGTGGGAGGCAAGTGGATGGCCTCCTCCGTTACGAAGGGGCACATCGAGAGGCTACGCGGCGCCAGATACCTGTCCAGCGACATCGCGCACCGGCTCCCCAACAAGGGGCAGCTCATCCCCACCCCAGGCCCCATGAGAGGGTGGTATTCCTTCCCCATTTCCTCCGCGGACTGGGCTTCCCACTTCACCCCTTTGTCCGGGGGCTCATGTTCTACTACGGCCTGGATTTCCATGATCTGGCCCTGAATTTCATCCTCAACATCTCGGCGTTTATCGTCGTGTGCGAGGCTTTCCTCTGCATCCAGCCCCACTTCGGCTTGTGGCTCAAGATTTTCAATGTCAAGCCGAAGGTCGTGAAGGGGAACCAAGCGGAATGCGGAGGCGCCATGGTGGGCAAGATACCCAACGTTACCTGGCTCGAGGGCGCCTTCGTGGAAACCATCAAGGGGTGGCAATTGGGGTGGTTCTACATCACCGAGCCGCGTGACCCTAAATGGGCAGCGGCCCCCGAATTCAGATCTGGCATCCCCACACGGCTCACCTCTTGGAAGGAGAGTGGCCTGACTTGGGGCAATTCGGAGGAGCTGACCGGACTCCAAGCCTGTATCCAGAAGCTGGTGGACAAGAAGCTCAAGCTTGTCAACGTAGTCTAGGTCATGCTCATCCGCCGGATCCTCCCGTGCCAACAATGGGCCTTTAAACTGTGGGAGTTCGATCTAGCTCAGCACCGAACCATGAGCGGGCTCTTCGACACTAGGTACGAAGATGCCTGGAAGGTGCTTTTTAAGGGCGCCGAGGCCCCCGCATCCGCTACCGAAGATCGCGGATTCCGCTCGCAGCGTCAGGCTGACGAGGTAAATGATTTTACCCTTTACAGGACACTTGTTTTCCATAGTTTGACTCTATGCGGGATCTAAACTCCCTTTCCTTTGACAGGACTGGCTGAAGAAGGCTGAGCAGACTAACTGTCCGACCCCCTTGCCAGAAGACCCAGTGGATGCCCATCTGGCGGGGCTGCTGGTTCCGGCACCCCATGTGGTGCCGGAGAAGAAGGCCAAGAAGGAGGCCACGGGTACTCGAAAGAGTTCCCGTTTTCAGGTGTCCGATGACTCTGAGGCGGACTCCTCCCCCGAGGACGAGGAGAAGAAAAAGGTCTCTCCAGCGGGGGGAGGGAAGAAAAGGAAGGCCTCCCCAGCTAGGGAGGCCGAAGGGTCCAAGAAGGGAAGGACTCTTCCCCCGGACTGTTCCGCCAACGCCGGTGACGACGACAAGGATTGTCCTCCAAGGGCCAAGACCCTAGCGAGATCATAAGTATCCGGACTCCCGAATGACTTCATGATTTTTCTTTTTGCCTCTTGGTGTCTTTCTAATGCCGCATACAACCCTGTAGTCCGCCCAAGGACGATCTTCCCGCTTCGTCGAGCGGGTCCTTGGGCTCGTCAGATGTGAACAACACTTCACTTACAACCGCCTCTTCTCCCCGCGATGCTGACGGCGTCGAGGTGGGATCCCAGAGAGGGACCCATCCGGAGGAGGAGGACCTGGAGGTGGCACAGGGTGACCTCCCGGACTTCGTGCCGGACTCCGCACCGGAACCTGTAGTGGTTCCAGAGTCCGGCGGGCGGTCCCTTTGTAAGAAGGGCAAGACCGTGGCGCCGGCAGCCTCTGTCCAATCGGAGGCGCCGGATAACTTGCTGGAGGCGCTCAACGGCGCTTCCATCGAGGAGGAACACCGCACTGTCATGAGTGCGGTGATTCAGAAGGTCCAGCTCGCCAAAGCTGGCTGACCGAAGCCTGCAGCAGCCTTCTATCAGGCTTTGAGGTAAGAATATTAATATATGTAAAATAGTACCGCATAGACAGTAGCCCCTGATGCTCGGTTCGGTGTTCGGAAAGAAAAGACGGACTGAGGATCTAAAAAGATATACGTAGGAGTCATAAAAAATATGTCGATATGGGATTGCAGGCTACCCTGTTGACCTCTGCCGCACTGACTGCGGAGGTCAATGCTTTGAAGCAAAACCTCGAGCGGTCCAAGAACGAGCTCGGCCGTGCCAAGAAGCAGCTCGAGGACAAAGAAGGTGAGTAGCACCTTATTAAAGTTGTACCTTACAGAAAAGGATTTGGTTGCAAAAAGAATGACAAGGATAACGTGGGTATTGCAGGGGCCACAAACGAGGTGGCGACCCTGAAGGAGGCGGTGTCCGTGGCCGAACGTAATGCGGCCGCGGAGCGCGCCGAGCGAGAGAAGCAGGAGGCACGAGTGGCGGAGGTACCGCAAGAGCTCCAGGCTCTCGTGGAAAAACATGAGAGTTTGGAGCGTGACTCGAAGACTCGAGAGTCCGAGCTTGCATCGGCTCTTGAGAGTGCCAAAGCCGCTAAGGCCGAAGCCTACAAGGCCCTCCAGGAAATCGAGGCGTTGAAGAAAATAGCGTCGGGTAAGGCATTTTTCATGCAAAGCAAGCATGTGGATGTGGATTACGTGTTACTTACCCGAATTCGGAGCTCTCCAGGAGCGTTCGCAGATCTGCCCCGCAGCGTGTCCGATGCTGCCGCTTTCTACAGGGCCGAGGAGGGGAGCTCGACGGAGAAGGTCTTCTGGTCTCAGTATGCTGAGGCCGGACATCCGGTTCCCCTTAGCGACCAGCTGAAGCAGCTGGTCGAGCTCCACAAGGTGGCCGAACAGGCCATGAAGGGCCTCATAGTTCGGCTGTGGCCCAATGAGGCCATGCCTGGGAGCTACTTCGGCCTGGTGCGGCGGCTGGTGGATGCGTGTCCATGGGTTGAGGTCATCAAGCGATCCGCCTGTATTGAAGGTGCCCGTCGGGCCCTTGCCCGTGCTAAGGTGCACTGGGGCAAGATGGATGCTGAGAAGCTTGTGACGGACGCGCCACCGCCGGGCAAGGAGTATCGCACGCCCGAGATGTATTACAAGAGTGTCCTGAAGGGTGCCCGCACTATTGCGGGTGAGTGCTCCAATAATGTAATATTTGAGTAGACTCGCATTTTGTTATCCTGTGCGCAGAAAACTTTGTTCATATGCGCGAAGCAACGCTTGTTGATTTAAAATATTACCTTCTGTGCGGCTGTTTATCAAATCTGAGAGATGGCAAGTCGTCGGCTTCAGCCCCCATGCCACGAGTGCTGGGGTGTTCGGGATAAATTTGAGCACTCTTGTTCCCATATTTGGGTCCATCTAGGGAGGCGCTCAACACGACGAACTAGGCAACCGGACTTATAATGCTTGAACACTCTCACTTAGCCATAGAATTCTATAATTTTAAATTTCGGCGAAGCCCCTAGTGTTCGGAAGGCCGAATTCGGGGCGCTATCCATGCCTAGGCCAGACAAAGCCGGTTCCTCGCTCTAAGCGGCATAAGTCTTTAGGGACTCGAAAAAACCTCTCGAACAGCGACCGGCTCTTGCCTCATCATGACGGTCAGTTTTAGCTTTCTCCACTGAGGCGTTAGCCCAGCTCAACTGGGGCGCAATCGCAGTGGTTCTCCCAGTGCTACCTTAGCCGATACAATGGAATGTAAGGTGCCAAAACATGGGAGCCGGGCAAACCCAACTATTGACCCAAGACATGATTCGGAGCTGATGCATATAATGCTATAAGTTCGGGGTGCCGCACTTGCGAAAGTGTTCGGACTTATCACACCATGATGTGGGGAACATAAGCCCCTGGTGTTTTTAGCCGTACCAAAGTGTACGGATGCAACATGTCGCAAATGAACATATGTATAAGAAAGAAATGGAATTATAAGCAAAAAGGTGCTGCATTGTTTTATTCAAGAAGCACTGCTATGAATGTAGAACGATACAAATAGTGCGATAAGCAAGGGACGGGACTATTAAACATGTCCCCCTCCAGGGGTAGGCTGCGGAGTGGTGTATAAAATAGATTTAATGCTCGTAAAGGAGACCACCTGGATATTCGTCGCAGCCTTTCTCCTTCCCTGGCTGTTGCATCGTGAGTTCGGTCAGTCTACTGCCGGACGGGGCCTCTGGTAAACGGAGTCCTGTGGGTAAGAAATAAAAAAGGAAGAAAAAAAGGAAATGACACACTTGGGAGTCCCTGATGTGGTTGAGCTGCATTCTGGGCCTGTCGTGGTCGTGCCCCTTCCCCTATGCCCATGGTATCTCCAGAGCGTAATTATGTACGCGAAGGACCAGTCTTGCGATCTTGCGAGGGCTGGGGTTGGGGTCGCATTGCTACGCGTGCTCGGAACGCGCCAGGTGGTCTTGTTGTAGGTTACTTCGGGCGCGTTTGGCCGTGTCCGGTCGCTTAACGGCCGGACTCGAGAATTGCCTTAAGAGGCTGCATTGTACTTCTGCCCGCGAGAGCCGCTGTATGTTCCTCCGTTCGGAGGGAGCGCTCGGTGTTTCCGTTGACCGTGATGACTCCTCGAGGGCCTGGCATCTTGAGCTTGAGGTATGCATAGTGCGGCACCGCGTTGAACTTTGCAAACGCGGTCCGTCCGAGCAGAGCATGATAGCCGCTGCGGAACGGAACTATGTCGAAGATTAACTCCTCGCTTCGGAAGTTATCCGGGGATCCGAAGACCACTTCCAGTGTGACTGAGCCCGTACAATTGGCCTCTACACCTGGTATGACACCTTTGAAGGTCGTCTTTGTGGGTTTAATCCTTGAGGGGTCTATGCCCATCTTGCGCACTGTGTCCTGATAAAGCAGGTTCAGGCTGCTGCCGCCGTCCATCAGGACTCTGGTGAGGTGAAATCCATCGACGATTGGGTCTAAAACCAATGCGGCGAATCCGCCGTGGCGGATGCTGGTGGGGTGGTCCCTTCGATCAAAAGTGATCGGGCAGGAGGACCATGGGTTGAACTTCGGGGCGACTGGCTCCATCGCGTATACGTCCCTGAGTGCACGCTTCCGCTCCCTCTTGGGTATGTGGGTTGCGTATATCATATTCACCGTCCGCACTTGTGGGGGAAAACCCTTCTGTCCTCTGTTGTTCGGCGGTCGGGTCTCTTCTTCGTCATCGCTATGCAGCCCCTTGTCATTGTTTTCGGCAATTAGCTTGCCTGCCTGCTTGAATACCCAACAGTCCCTGTTGGTGTGGTTGGCTGGCTTTTCGGGGGTGCCGTGTATCTGGCACGAGCGATCGAGTATTCGGTCCAAATTGGACGGACCCGTAGTAGTTCTTTTGAATGGCTTCTTCCGCTGACCGGGTTTCGAGCCTCTGAATCCGGCGTTGACTGTCGTATCCTCATTATTGTCGCCGTTAATGCGGCGTTTATTCTTGTTGCGACGTGACCTGCCATTGCGATCCTTGGTATCCGGACTGCCGGAATTTTTGCTGAGGTTGTTGCTGCGAGCTAGCCAGCTGTCCTCTCCCGCGCAAAAGCGGGTCATGAGTGATGTGAGGGCTGCCATGGATTTCGGCTTTTCCTGTCCCAGGTGCCGGGCAAGCCACTCGTCGCGGATGTTATGTTTGAAGGCTGCGAGGGCCTCCGCATCCGGACAGTCGACGATTTGATTTTTCTTAGTTAAGAACCGTGTCCAGAATTGTCTGGCCGATTCGTCTGGCTGCTGAATTATGTGGCTTAGGTCGTCAGCGTCTGGTGGTCGCACATACGTGCCCTGGAAGTTATCAAGGAATGCGGCTTCCAGGTCCTCCCAACATCCAATTGATTCTGCTGGCAAGCTGTTAAGCCAATGCCGAGCTAGTCCTTTAAGCTTGAGTGGGAGGTATTTGATGGCGTGAAGATCGTCACCGCGGGCCATGTGGATATGAAGGAGATAGTCTTCGATCCAAACCGCGGGGTCTGTTGTGCCGTCATAGGATTCAATATTCACGGGTTTAAACCCTTCGGGGATTTGATGATCCATTACTTCGTATGTGAAGCATAGTGGGTGTGCGGCGCCTCTGTATTGGGCTATATCACGGCGAAGCTCCAACGAGCTTTGTCTATTGTGTTCGGCCCGGCCGGACTTACTGTGTCCGGCGTGATGGTTGTCGTCACGTATCATGGGGCGCCCACGTGATCCGTAGATCGATCTTGATTGTCTTGCCTTATCCTCCAATATATCTCGCTAGTCCGGAGCATTCCCCTGTGGCCTTGTGCTGTTCGAGCGATGCCGGGGTACGGTTCTAGTGAAGGGCCTAGAGGTCTCTCTGTCCCGGCCATGAGGTGGCCGGTCAGCCGTATTGTGCTCTGGTGATGCAGGTTTATATGCCTCCTCCTCTAATCGGGGGAGCAACTTGCGTTTGGGGTAGCTTTTGGAGGGGCCTTCGAGCTCATGCTCTTCGGCCGCCAGGACTTCCGTCCATCTGTCGGCTAGCAGATCCTGATCAGCTCTAAGCTGTTGCTGCTTTTTCTTGAGGTTGTTTGCCGTGGCCATAAGCCTACGTTTGAAACGCTCTTGTTCGACGGGATCCTCAGGCATGACAAATTCGTCGTCGTCGAGGCTTGCCTCGTCTTCAGAGGGAGGCATGTAACTATCTTCCTCTACCTCTTTGTCCGCCGCCCTCTTGTGAGGGCTGGCATCTCCGTCCTCCTGCGTTGAATCTTGCTGGAGGGGGTTGTCTTCGGCACTGTCTGGGGTATTATTATCTCCGGTGCTGGAATCGCCATTCTTGCTGTGGTGGGATTTAGAGCGACGCCGCTGACGCCGACGCTTGGGCTGTTTCTTGGAGGGGTCTTCCTCTGCTGTTCCTTCGCTATTCCCATCCTTTGGGATATCCACCATGTATATGTCGTATGACGAGGTGGCTTTCCAGTGCCCAGTAGGCGCTGGTTCTTGGTCGTCTCCGGCATCGTCGTCCATACCTTCGATGTCTTCGGAGTTGAAGTCTAGCATGTCTGTTAGATCGTCGACAGCGGCTACTAAGTGGGTGGTGGGTGGGTCTTGAATTTATTCATCGTCCGCATCCCAACCATCCTGACCGCAGTCCGGCCAGGGCTCTCCTGATAACGAGAGATATTTTAGCGAGTTCAGAATGTCGCCAAAAGGTGAGTGTTGAAAGATGTCCGCGGCGGCAAACTCCATGATCGGCGCCCAATCGGATTCGATTGGTGGGGGCGCGGGAGGTTCGGAGTCCGGCAAGGAGTCCGACACCTTGGAGTCACGAGCTTCAGAAGGGACAAAGTCAGTACTTGGCTCTATAGTCGTAGAGGTTGCAGCCCCCGAGGCGGTGTCTAACCATCCGTCCTCGATCTGCAGCCGGCTCTGAATCGAGGGTCGGAGCGGTTTCGTGTGCGGCCTCCAGGGCACTGTCCGGCAGTAGAGCTAAATCATGCCCATCGTGACAGTGCGGCGCGATCAGCTGTGGCTCGAATCCGTTGAAGATCAAGTCTCCACGGATGTCAGCCATGAAGACTTCCAAATCTGACCTGACGGCCAGGGGCGTAGCTTTCGATCTGCTCCAGATGCCAACCGAATTGGCCCGCAGTGCAAAGCCGCCGAATACGAAGATCTGTCCGGGGAGAAAAGTCTCACCCTGGACCGCGTCGTTGTTGATGATCGAAGGAGCCATCGAGCCTATCGGTGATGACATAGAGGAACTCTCGATGAAAGCACCAATGTCGGTGTCAAAACCGGCGGATCTCGGATAGGGGGTCCCAAACTGTGCGTCTAGGCGGATGGTAACAGGAGACAAGGGACACGATGTTTTACCCAGGTTCGGGCCCTCTTGATGGAGGTAAAACCCTACGTCCTGCTTGATTGATATTGATGATGTGAGTATTACAAGAGTAGATCTACCACGAGATCAAGGAGGCTAAACCCTAAAAGCTAACCTATGGTATGATTGTTGTTTTTTGTACGGACTAAAACCATCCGGTTTATATAGACACCGGAGAGGGCTAGGGTTACATAGAGTCGGTTACAATGGTAGGAGATCTACATATTCGTATCGCCAAGTTTGCCTTCTACGCCAAGGAAAGTCCCATCCGGACACGGGACGAAGTCTTCAATCTTGTATCTTCATAGTCTTGGAGTTCGGCCGATGATGATAGTTCGGCTATCCCGACACCCCCTAGTCCCGGACTCCCTCATACACAGTACCATGTCAATGCACTATCAGCTTATCATAACTCAAAATAGAGAGAGGAGGTACAAGACTATGGGTCCACCCAGACCCACACTCAGATATAATGTTGTCGACATATGGATTCATGACAGGTTTAAGTTGAAAACTATACAGATTATGCAAACTGAGCAGTATTCGAGCGACGGGTAAGATTCTGTTAAGCACTATGTGATAGTAGAGCAGCAACATGCTGCCTCATGTGCCATCCCAATAAGTCAAGAAGCAGCAGCCAAGGTTTATCCTAAGTCAAACTTCTCATGTTTGAGTTTGTAAAAAATATATCACTATTTGGAACACTAGATTAGTTTTATTAGAATCTTTAGAAAATATTCATACTATGTATAGTTTATTTTGTAGATCTTGCCATATTTCTCTATAAGTTTGATCAAATTTAAACATTTTTCACCTAGAACGCCCTAGCAGAAGTGTAGAACATGCACCTACATATCAATGGATCGATCGTATTGATGGATTAGGCACGGGCCCAACAAAAAATTATAGTCAGTCACAACCGTACATGGTTTATGGGCTTTTCTACATAAGGGAAGGTTTAATTACTTGTCTATGTATGGGCTAATTATGCAATTAGCTGCGGCCATTAGGCATATACAATACACACTGTCTGCTCAGAATCGTTCAGGGAGGCGAGCGATTGGTAGGGGTCTGTCCCCTGACCGCCCCTTCATCTCCGCACCTGCATCCGTATAGTGGTGTTTGTAGTAGTTAGATTAGAGAAGGGGTGGGCGTTTAGATCCATACTGGCCAAGAGATCATACTCTTTGAGGATGTAGGTGCCAGAGATGAAGACCGATGAAGCTGTCGCCGCAACGATCCAAATGGCGCCGAGGTAGGTCAAGGAAGCGACGCTGCAACAGGTCGAGGAAGCGGCGCCAAGGCAGGGGTTGAGGTGGGGGTTGTAGGCGGCGACCATGCTTGGTGATGAAGGGGCGGCGTGCTAGGTGTTGGAGAGTTGGAGTGCGGCGAGATAGCGAGGGGGGCGGCGGCTGGGCTGGATGTAGATGGTTTTGAGGCCCAATTTATTTAGAGTTTTTTAGTTAATTGGAGTGAAAATTAAGTGTGAAAATTAGAGCTTTCGCGTCTAGAAAAAGAACTGGAGGGAAAATTGGATCTACTATTTTTTTATCCAAGGAGAACCAGGCGGAAATTGTTTTTGAAGATATTGTTACATATATTTATTTGTTTGGCATGTAAATTTTCCAAAAAGCATATTTGGCATGAAAAAATAGAGTATATTTAATATTTTATTTAGTATTGATTGAAAGAGAAATTAGATATATCTAAATTGTAATGACTTTATAACATTGATTTACGTAGCATGTGCTAAATAACCTATAACAAAGTTTTCCTGAACTAACTACTCCCTTCGTACCATAATATAAGAGCGTTTTTCACATAAAAATGATCTTATATTATGGGACAAAGGGAGTAACTGATATAAAAAAAGAATCGAGCTTGACGCTGCGACGGACCTTGGAGAATGTTCTGATGAGGAGATCCCCGATGTTGGGACGATGGACGCGATGATGTTGTCATGAACAGTGGCGATCGGTTGACATATCTCGCTCCTGATTGGTTGTGTTGAGCAAGGTCGCGCCATTCCTGCACGACTTCCCATGAAAGCTATGACTATCCTAGGAGAAAATTGTAACCGACAATGCTAGAAGTTGCGATCGTGTCGGGAATATGTTGTGACCAGTAAGGCCGGTGACTTTTCATCTATGATGAGAGCGCATATGGTGGTACTACAAAGTGGCGATGACGATATGCGTTAACTGGGACCGACCGTGGATGGTGTTGTAACGACATATCCGAGAGGCTGGCACATCAATCTAGTCTCCTCCTTCCTTTCACCTCCATGGTAACAGAGAATAAGGGGAGGGCCTACACCCGCGGCTCAAAAAACCGACCGTATTTTTAGCCATACCAGCAAAAGGAAACATGCGTCCTCGATGGTTGGTTACAGAGAAACATTGTAATTCGACCAACCGATCTCGCTCCTGATCGGTCGCCTCGACCAAGATCGCGTCATTCCCACACGACTGCCCATGGAAAGCCACGGCCAGTGTGGGAGAAAGCTACAACCGAGAATGATGAAAGTTGCGACCGACCTAGGAACTTGTTATGACTCGCATGGCTGGCGACTTTTGATTGGTGGTGAAACCGCCTGCGGTGGTGCTACAAAGTGGCGATGATGATATGCGTCAGGTGCAACCAACCACCATTGGTGTTGTAGTGACAGATCTGAGAGGCTGGCATATATCAATCTAGTCTCCTCCTTCCTTCCACCTCCGTGGTGATAGAGAATAAGGGGAGGGGATGCCAGCTGCACCCACAGTTTAGAAAACCGACCATACTTGCAGTTGGACCAGAAAAAGGAAACCTGCGACCTCAATGGCTGGTTAAAGAAAAACATTGTAATTGGACTGGCCAATCTCGCTTCTGATCGGTCGCCTCGACCAAGGTTGTGTCACCCACACAACTACCCATGGAAGTTATGACCAGTGTGGGAGAAAGCTAGAACCGGAGATGATAGAAGCGGTGACTGACCTGGGAGCATGTTGTGACCATGGTGGCAGGTGACTTTTGATTGGTGTTGAGACCGCATGCGGTGGTGCTACAAAGTGGCGATGGCAAGATCGTCAGGTGCGACCGACCATCGACGGTGTTGTAATGAAATATCCAAGAGGTTAGCATCTCAATCTAGTCTCCTCCTTCCATTCCACCTCCATGGCGATTGTAGGATCGAAAGTATGTCTAGAGGGGGGTGAATAGACTAGTTGACCAAATAAAAAGCTAGCCTTTTCCCAATTTTAAGTCTTGGCAGATTTTAGCAACTTAACACAAGTCAAGCAATCAACCTACACATGCAATTCTAAGAGTATAGCAGTGGAATGTAAATCATTGCATATGAAGGTAAAGGGGAGGAGTTTGGAGGGAGAAAACACAATGAAGAGATGGAGATTTTTGGTGTGGTTCCGATAGGTGGTGCTATCGTACATCCACGTTAATGGAGACTTCAACCCACGAGGGGCGAGTCCACGGAGGGATCCACCCATGAAGGGTCCATGAAGAAGCAACCTTGTCTATCCCACCATGGCCATCGCCCACGAAGGACTTGCCTCACTTGGGTAGATCTTCATGAAGTAGGCGATCTCCTTGCCCTTACAAACTCCTTGGTTCAACCACAATGTTGATGGAGGCTCCCAAGTGACACCTAACAAATCTAGGAGACACCACTCTCCAAAAGGTAATAGATGGTGTTTTGATGATGAACTCCTTGCTCTTGTGCTTCAAATGACAGTCTCCCCAAAACTCAACTCTCTCTCACAGATTTGGGTATGGTGGAAAAATGATTTGAGTGGAAAGCAACTTGGGGAAGGCTAGAGATCAAGATTCTTGTGGTTGGATTGGAATGTCTTGGTCTCAACACATGAGTAGGTGATTCTCTCTCAGAAAATGAGTAGTGGAAGTGTAGGCACGTTCTAATGGCTCTCTCTCAAATGGAGAAGGGGGTGGAGGGGTATATATAGCCTCCACACAAAATGTAACTGTTACACACAATTTACCAAACTCGGTGGGACCGAATAGTGAAACTCGGTGAGACCAACCTGGTTCAAAATGTGAACGTTAGGCTTTTCGATGGGACCGACAATATCAACTCGGTGGGACCGATGCGCTAGGGTTAGGTCAAAACCTCATGTCGGTGAGACCGACCACATGAACTCGGTGGGACCGATTTCAGTAATAAGCAAACAGAGACTTGGTCAGGCAAACTCGATGTGATTGATCGCTCATCTCGGTTAGACCAAAACGTTACAAAGGGAAACAGAGGGTTTGCAATCCCATCTCCATGAGACCAACATCCCTGTCGGTGAGACCTAACTGATTAGGGTTTCTGGCTATGTTAAGTGAACTCGGTGGCGCCGGATAGATCAAATCGGTAGGGCCGAGTTTGACTCTAGGTTTAGGACAAATGTGGAAATGAGAAAGTGGTTGAAGGCTTTTGGAGCATATCACTAAGCATTTTGAGCAAGCAAGCCATTAAGCAACACCAAATGCCCTTTCAATAGTATTGGCTTTTCCTATGGACTCAATGTGATTTTGGATCACTAAAATGAAAATGTAGAGTCTTGAGCTCTTGCCAATATGTGTCCTTAGAATTTTGAGGGGTCCACATGTCTTGTCCATGCCATACCAATCATTGAACTTTCTGAAACATTAATCATGAACGAATATTAGTTCAATGAGCTATATGTTGTTATGAATTACCAAAACCACCTGGGGATTAGTTGCAATTTCAATCTCCCAATTTTTGGTAATTGATGACAACATATAGATCAAAGCTTCGACAAATGATAATATAAATGAAGTACATCATCGCTTTGAGAAGTATGTGATAAGCAAGAGCTCCCCTTAAATTTGTGCAGTATTTAAAATTTGCTTTTGAATGCAAATGCACAATCGGTTAGGATCATGGGTTACTCTTCCATGTCACGTACATCTTGGTGGAGCGCTCAAAATGATAGAATATGAAATATGCACTCACTACCAAGATAAGATATGAATGATCATACACGAGAGATAGAATATCATCCTTCAAGCATAAAGATTAAAGTATGATATGATCAAACACATGATCATAGAAGTATCTCACACACAAGCAAATATTGTATCACCCAAACAAGCAAGCAAATAAAGTAGCAAAAGAGGCAAAAGAAGCAAAACACTCTCTCTCGAAGCCTATGATCTATACACTTTCTCCCCCTTTGGCAACAAGTTACCAAAAAGCTTGAAAATGCATAGTGCTGTGCGGCTCTCTAAGCACGATCTCTGGGATCTCCGGAGTGCGAAGGTGGCGTGGAGAGGAGTCCTGCAACGAATGCATCCGAAGAGGTCTGTGGAGCTGGTGGAGTAGCAACTGGAGGAACAACAGAGGCTATAGCTGCTGGTGTTGATGTAGTAACCCTTGTGTCACTGGCTGGCACAGCTGCAGTCCTTTGTGCCCTTGGCACTCTATGAAAGGCTTTAGTGGTAGCTCTCCTCTTCTCTCTTCAGCTTCATCTTGGAGTTGCTCAACTGCAGTCTTGATCTCTGTGACCTTCAAGTTTAGATCATAAAACTTTGTCTCGATGATCCTCTGAAGACTCTCTTGATTTTGAGTCAGGGTTGTCAATACTTTCTCAATTCTGATAGTGGCCTCAAGCAGATAGCTAAGCTGATCTTGCTTGGTCTTGAGGTGATGAATTGAAGCATCTGGAACTTGTGAAGTTTGAGCTGCCTTCTCTGCTTTAGCTTTCTCCTTCTTGTCCTGAGCCTCTACTGAAGTAGGATGTGTAGCATCCATGACAACTTCATCGTATTCAAATTTAGGCAGCAGGGGAAGGTGCTCCTTGTACAAGAGATATGTGCCTTTGCCTATCTTCGAGTTGATGAGCATCTGAATGTGTGGAGCATATCCACATGATCTCTTTTGATCAGCATCAGTCCTCTTGATTGTCTCTACATTCAATGTCATCACTTTGAACTTCTCTGGAATGTCAAACATGTGCAGCAAATTGATGGAATGCCCTCTTATCATCTTGTCATCTCCAGACTTGGGCAACACTATGTGCCTAAGGATAGTGTTGATTATGGGCAGTCCATACAACAGATAGTACACAGAGCCAAACTTGTGAGTATCTAGGGCAGCATCAGGAATCTCCTTGTACATGTGTGCCATGGAGTTGTGTCCTTTCCAAGGCTTGGCATACACATCTGTGTCATCCTCTTGACCTTTAGGAGCATTGATAAGCTTGGCCCACTCAACAACTGTAGACTGCTACCTTGTGCCCTCAGTCATCCAAACAATTTTACCATCTGGGTAAAATGTGTTGTGGAGTAGAACTGCATCACCATCTCATCATTCCACTTGGTGAGCTTCTGGCCAACAAATGTGTCAACTCTAGTTAGTCTGAAGCTGTCATGAACTCTTGAAAATTGATCTGCATTGTTATCAATGTAAGTCCAGTCAACCCATCTCATATCACTGACTATGGGCTTCTTGTCCAGGAGCGCAGTCTCATAGAAATAATGTTGCTCCTTTGTATGGAACCTGTAGTCCACAACAGTCCTCCTCCTAGTGGCATATGGGTTTGTCAGCCTTCATAGCCTGAGACCTACATCCTTCCTTAGCTTCATGTTTTCAGCCACATGATGTGTATCATCATGATCTGGGATCTTGGGCTTCATTTTTCTAAGCAGTTGGGCTTCTTCTTCTTCCACTTCAGGCACTGGGGCCTTGTTCTTCTCAGGAGCTTGTATGTTCCTAGTTGATCTCTTGGGTGCTGCAGGCTTAGAAGCTTGAGCAATAGCAGCAGCCTTGGGGGCAGTCTTGGGCTTTGATGGAATAGCCCCTGACTTGATGGCATCCCCCATAAACTTCTGAGTCTTGGCAGGAGGTGCATCTTGCTGTTGCTCCTCCTCATCTGAATCTATGACCATAGATGGTCTGCCAATTACTCTGACCATGATCTTCTTGAGCCTTTCCTTCCTCTTCTTGCCCTCACCAGCCTCCTTTGGTTCAAGAGCGAACTCAATGGTTTCTTGTGTAGAGGCTCTGGCTTTGGACATTGGAATCCTTATGGCTGGTGCCTTCTTCTTCATACCTGGCTTGGTTGAAGCTATTGTGCCAAATTCTTTCTTGACAACCTTTGTCTTTGAGGTGACTTCCTCATCAACCATAAAATCTTCATCCTCTGAGTTAGATGTTCTCTTCTTCCTATGCCTGGTTGCAGCCTCAGGTAGGTTGCTATGAGTACTTCTTCTCCCATCATCATAGCTGTCAGAGGGACTAGTGCCCTCACTCAAGTGAACCTGTTCCTCAGACCTGTTTTGGCTGTCACTGTTGTCTGACATGGCTGAAAGCTGAAAGGCTGACCCTCTGATATATAGTTGAGACAGAGTGGATGAGCATCACAAAGTGCAGAGATTTTTCAAAACAAATGAGTCAAAAACTTAGTTTTAGTTTTCTACAGAAGTCATTTCGGAGCTACTAATTTGTTAAACTCGGTGACACCAAAGCAACATTAGAGTCTAAACTAGTGAAATTGGTCAGGCCGAGTCACAGTTCAGTGACTCCAAGATTGCTAGGGTTTCACTGAGAATTGAACTCGGTCACACCGATTTGTAAGTTTAGGTCAGACCAAAAATCACAAGTGCAATGGCCTGGGCCAAATCGGTGAGACCGATTTCTACAACTCCGTCGGTCCGAGACGAGTTTGGCGGAAACCTAACCCTAAGTTTTTGAATCAAAACTAATCTAAAGGAGTTTTTGATTGGATACAAGTATCTCAAACGTGGTAAGATTCATGGAATTGACCTAAGTGCAGGAATCAGAGGTAAAGATTGCACAAAGGGGTCAAGTTCATACCCTAACTTGGCAGGGAACTCGCTACGGCGACAACGGCATCGAAGATTCCATTGACGGCAGCAGAGTCCAGCAGCAGGCGTTGGTTATGGAGGAGACGATCCAGAGACCTCCAGTCGGCAGAGCTGGACAGGCGCGGGCGAAGGGTTTCAGAGAAATTTCCAAACTTCAACCCGTGGGTATATATATCCAGACCCTGTCGGTGTGACTGAGTTGAGAATTACTGCAACTCGGTGAGACCGAACTGTTCAAATCGGTTGCACTGAGATTGAAACCTAGATCAACTCAATGAACTCGGTATGACCGAATGTAATGAATGGGTCAGACCAAAATACATTAAGAGGTTTTGGAAGTTTAAGTCTATGACGAATCAGTGGCTCCGAGTGCTCCTCACCCAAAGGGTTCGAATCTGAGTTGATCAAACTTTGTGATGTAGCATAAATAGAGTTTGAGATGAGAAAAGCATAGATAGCTAGAGGGAGTACTTAGGCATTCTTGTCCATCCATTTTGCAAAAGAAAAGACCAAACAATCAAAGAAACAAATGGATGTCCTTGAATGAACAAAATTATGCAACCAACATGCTCACACAATAAGATAGCAAATGAAATATGTGGCAAAGCATGCGCAAACACTCTAGCATCTATCAAGCAATTAGTGATGACTAGGTCATCTACATATGAGTATTTTGACTTAGGAGTCAAATGAGGACATTTGATCATAGGTCATACTCATCGTTTAAGCACAAGTGGGGTTACCACTTTTACATAAAGCATTGTTATGTTCACACCATTAGAGTTGATTTATCTCAATTCTTAGAGTAAAGCTCCCCCTAGATGTGATATCCCCTTTTAGAGGGGTGAACTAACCTTGGGTTTTGTCGATGTTGACTTCATGTAGATGTTGAAGATGTGGATGCTCAATGTCGATGTATATCATTTGGAGCAATCCATTGGAGTGAGTTGCACTTTCAATACCTACATGTGTTACTCCCACAAGGAACAAACAAGGATATTCATAGACATAGAGTGAAGTACACGCAAGATGATGTCCATGAAAGCATTAAGTTACCTTGTCCCGTTGACTTACTAACAAGAGGGTTTGTGACTCCTTGAACTAGTGCAATGTGGAAGTTGATTACACTTGTCCTTGCTAATATGAATATGAGTGCAGTATGTTGGCGGATTCACCCTCAAGAGCTCTCTAGTTCTTCTTCTTCGGGATCCACGTCATCTTGATGGGAATCCTTGGGGTTGTAGATGTACTTGATGAAGTAGAACTTCGGGTAGACTTGGGAACCCACTTAACCAAGGCCTTTGGAGCTTCTTCAAATGCATCAATCTCCTCTTGAAGCTTGTCCTTGCCTTTTATCTTGTGGTCTTGTGGTGGAAGATCATCTTGAGCTTGCGTCCCCTTGAAGGAAGTAGGATCATACCTCTCTTTTGTGGAACAAACTTCGTCTTGGGGTATTGATCTTCTTCCCACTCAACTCCATTGACATTGAACCTTCGTTCAAAACCAACACCTTGATTCTTCCGGTGCCTTCCTTGCTTGCATAGAATTTCCTCAAATTGCTTACTTCCAGCAAGGCTCTTGTAAACACCTTTCTCTATAATTCCATAAGCTATTTTCTTGCTCAAGTGTAACTTGTCTAAGAGAATCATTAGTGGAATCAAGAGAACTACTAGAAGGAACAATATTGGATTTAACAAGATTATTGTTAGTACTAGAAGAAGAATCTTTCTTACTCTTGTTGCTAGATTTTACTTGTGGCATGTAAGTAGACAAGAGTAAATGCTTGGTAATGTAAGAAGAACTTTTCTTTTGAAGATCATCATTGATAGCCTTTAAGAACCCATGCTCTTGCTCTAGGTTGAGCTTCTCGAAGCGTAGCATCTCATGAGTTTTTAGAAGTTCTTGATGATATTCTAAAGTAGTTTCATGAGCTAACTTAAGAGTGTATGGTTCTTTAGTTAGACGCTTAATATCCTTCTTATCATTGTCATTCGTTTCATCTTGATTATCATGATGAATAGCACTTTCATCATAGTTTTCATCACTAGCATTGTCAACAAGTAACTCATCATCACCTAGAAGATCATCTTCATCACTATTGAAATCAATATACTTGGGGTGTGATACCTTGGGGCCTTTAGCCATGAAGCATCTTCCAATTCCTTCGTTTGGTGAGTCAAATATGTCATAGGAGTTGGTTGACACAAGTGCAAGACCAACAACACCTTCATCTTGAGTATATTCGCAGTCGGAGAGATAACTTCTCTCAGAGTGGTGGCCGGAGTCAGAACCGAATACCCATTCACCAACATGAGCTTGATGTCTTTGTTTTGTGTAGCTCCTTGATGACTTGTCCTTCCTTTCCGAATCCTTGCTTCTGCGAGAGGTTCTTCGTTCATAATGATCGTCCCTACTCCTTCTCTCTCTTGGAGGTGATTCTTCTCTTCTACTTCTTCTTGTAGGTGAGTCTTGATTTCTATTGCATGGGGCCGTACACTCATTGGAGTAGTGTCCGGGTCTTCCACAATTGTAGCAATTACGTTCACGACTAGAAGATATTTTGTCATGGTAGGATCTTGACTTGGAGCTTCTCTCTTTGCTTCTACTCTTGTAGAATTTGTTGAAATTATTCACCATTAAGCTCAATTCCTCATTAAAGACTTGTTTTTCACTTGATGTGGTAGGAGCATCACATGAGGCTTTATAAGCACTACTAGACTTGTTGTGAAGCTCTTCTTTATCCTTGAGTGACATGTCACGAGCAACAATCTTCCAATGACTTCCGTTGGCTTGAGATCTTTGTAGTTGGGCATCATTTAGATCAATGGGCACACGATATCACATTTTCCATCTAAGGCTCTTAGGATCTTCTTGATGATGAATCTGTCAGTCATCTCTTCACCTTCTAAGCGGGCAATCTCATTTGTGATGAGAGCAAGCCTAGAGTACATTTCAGCGAGACCTCCAGCATCCTTTATTTTGAACTTGTCAAGCTGACTTTGAAGCACGTCCAACTTGGATTCCCTGACGGAATCGGTACCTTCATGCATATGAATCAAAGTATCACAAATTTCCTTTGCATTCTCAAGACGGCTGATTTTGTTGAATTCTTCGGGGCACAATCCATTGAAGAGGATATCGCAAGCCTGAGCATTGTACTGCAACATTTTCAACTCTTCCGCAGTTGCTTCGCGATTTGCTTTTCTCCCATTCAAGAATACACCTTGCAAACCAATACACACAATAGCTCAAACAGCGGGGTTATGTCCAAGAATATGCATTTTTCATCTTATGCATCCAACTAGCAAAATTAGTAGCATCAAAGTAAGGACCTCTACGGTGGTAATTTCCCTCGCTAGACGCCATACTCTCCTAGGTTGTGAAACCAAGGCTATGATCACCAAAGCTATGGAAATCAAGGCAAATGGAGACCAAAGCTCGGATACCACTTGTAGGATCGAAAGTATGTCTAGAGGGGGGGTGATTAGACTACTTGACCAAATAAGAATCTAGCCTTTTCCCAATTTTAAGTCTTGGCAGATTTTAGCAACTTAACACAAGTCAAGCAATCAACCTACACATGCAATTTTAAGAGTATAGCAGCGGAATGTAAATCATTGCATATGAAGGTAAAAGGGGAGGAGTTTGGAGGGAGCAAACGCAATGTAGACACGGAGATTTCTGTCGTGGTTCCTATAGGTGGTGCTATCGTACATCCACGTTGATGAAGACTTCAACCCATGAAGCATGACGGTTGCGCGAGTCCACGGAGGGCTCCACCCACGAAGGGTCCACGAAGAAGCAACCTTGTCTATACCACCATGGCCATCACCCACGAAGGACTTGCCTCACTTGGGTAGATCTTCACGAAGTAGGCGATCTCCTTGCCCTTACAAACTCCTTGCTTCAACTCCATGATCTTTACGGAGGCTCCCAAGTGACACCTAACAAATCTAGGAGACACCACTCTCCAAAAGGTAATAGATGGTGTGTTGATGATGAACTTCTTGCTCTTGTGCTTCAAATGATAGTCTCCCCAACACCTAACTCTCTCACACAGATTTGGATATGGTGGAAACTTGATTTGACTGAAAAGCAACTTGGGGAATGTTAGAGATCAAGATTCTTGTGGTTGGATTGGAATGTCTTGGTCTCAACACATTGAGTAGGTGGTTCTCTCTCAGAAGATTAGTAGTGCAAGTGTAGGCATGTTCTGATGGCTCTCTCCCAAATGGAGAAGGGGTTGGAGGGGTATATATAGCCTCCACACAAAATCTAACCGTTACACACCATTTACCAAACTCGGAGGGACCGAATAGTGAAACTCGGTGAGACCATCCTAGTTCAAAATGTGAATGTTAGGCTTTTCGGTGGGACCGACAATATCAACTCGGTGGGACCGATGCTCTAGGGTCAGGGCAAAACCTCATCTCGGTGAGACCGATCACATGAAATGGATGAGACCGATTTCAGTAATAAGAAAATAGAGACTTGGTTAGGCAAACTCGGTGGGACCGATCGCTCATCTCGGTTAGACCGAAACATTACGAAGGGAACCGTAGAGTTTCTGGCTATGGCTATGTCAAGTGAACTCGGTGGCGCCGGATAGATCAAATCGGTGGGGCCGAGTTTCACTTTAGGTTTAGGACAAATGTGGAAATGAGAAAGTGGTTGAGGTCTTTTGGAGCATATCACTAAGCATTTTGAGCAAGCAAGCCATTAAGCAACACTTCATCCCCTTTTAATAGTATTGGCTTTTCCTATGGACGCAATGTGATCTTGGATCACTAAAATGAAAATGTAGAGTCTTGAGCTTTTGCCAATATGTATCCTTAGCATTTTGAGGGGTCCACATCTCTAGTCCATGCCATACTAATCACTGAACTTTCTGAAACATTAATCTTGAATAGATATTAGTTCAATGAGCTATATGTTGTTATGAATTACCAAAACCACCCAAGGATTAGTTCCACTTTCAGCGATGGAGAATAAGGGCAGGGTATCCCAACTACACCCACGCTTTAATAAAACGACCGTACTTGCAGTCGGACCAGAAAAAGGAAACTCACGATCTCGATGGTCGGTTAAAGAACTTGGATCGGCGGTTGGACTAGGAAATACAAGATCCGATGACTTGGACAGTTGGCTTAGCTCCATGGACTGTCCACCAATCAACCAAAAAACGGTCGAACCAAGTGTTTTTTATAAAAAACCGGGTAACCGATGTTTTCAGAAAAGCGAGCCATTGGATTTATTTTCATGTGAATAAGTTAGATTTTTTTACAGCAGAATAAGCTAGGGTTTGTCCTCGATCGGTGGAAATTCATCCTTCCCCCTTACGCCACCGATTCCAACATCGTGCGCAACCCGCCCTTCTACCACCGCCCTAGCCCGGCGTGGCAATGCTGCCCCGCGCCACCAGGAGGCCAAGACCGACACGTCGGTGCCTCCCCGTAAGACCGCGCCAATGCTGCTTCATGCTAGTCCAGCAACCCGAGCCATCCAGGGGAAGCCATCGCTGCCGCCTGGTCTCATTGACAACCTTCGGGTTAGTGCCTTCGGCATTATTTATTTTGGTAGCTCCAGATCAATAAACCTCTTCGATAAAGTAAGGTCCTTCCCATTTAGAGAGAAGCTTTCCTACAAAGAATCTGAAATGAGGGTTGTACAAAATAACATATCCTCCCACTCTGAACTCATGCTTTTGTATTCTTTTATCATGCCATCTCTTAATTTTTTCTTTAAATAACTTGGCATTTTCATAGGCTTGGATTCTCCATTCACCTAGTGAGCTAATATCAAATAATCACTTTTCACCGGCAAGTTTAAAATCATAGTTGAGATCTTTAATTGCCCAATATGCTTTATGTTCTAACTCAAGAGGCAAATGACAAGCTTTTCCATAAACCATTTTATAAGGAGACATACCCATAGGATTTTTATATGTTGTTCTATAAGCCCGAAGTGCATCATCTAATTTCTTAGACCAATCTCTTTCAGGGCCTATTGACAGTTTTTTGTAAAATTAATTTTATTTCTCTATTGCTAAGTTCAACTTGACCACTAGACTGAGGATGATAGGGTGATGCAATTCTATGGTTAACATCATGCTTAGGAAGCATTTTATGGGAAGCATCATGAATGAAGTGTGAACCACCATCAGTCATTAAATAACTTGGGACTCCAAACCTTGGGAAAATAACTTCCTTAAGCATTTTAATAGAGGTGTTGTGATCAGCATTCCTAGTTGGAATAGCTTCTACCCACTTAGTAACATAATCAACAGCAACCAAAATATGTGTGTACCCATTAGAGGAAGGAAAAGGTCCTATATAATCAAAACCCCAAACATCAAATGGTTCAACAACAAGAGAATAATTCATAGGCATTTCCTGATGCTTACCAATATTACCAATTCTTTGACATTCATCACAAGATAAAACAAACTTACGGGCATCCTTGAACAGAGTAGGCCAATAAAAACCAGATTGCAATACATTGTGAGCAGCTCTGTCTCCCGCATGATGCCCTCCATAAGCTTCGAAGTCACATTTCCGTAGGACTTGTCTCTGTTCATGCTCAGGTACACAACGTCTAATAATACCATCTACTCCTTTATAAAGATGTGGGTCATCCCAAAAGTAATGTCTTAAATCATAGAAGAATTTTTTGTTTTGTTGGTATGTGAATCTAGGTGGTATATATTTACCATAGTCAGCATACCAAGGAGTGTTATGAGAAACATTTATTGTAGCTAATTGCTCATCAGGAAAACTATTATTAATAGGTTGTGGGTCATCAAGAATATTTTCTAACCAAGACAAGTTATCAACCATGGGGTTCTCAGCTCCTTTCTTATCAGTAATATGTAAATCAAATTCTTGTAACAAGAGAACCCACCTCATGAGTCTAGTTTTAGCATCTTTCTTTTCCATAAGATATTTAATAGCAGCATGACCAATGTGAACATTAACTTTAGAATAAACAATGTAAGATCTGAATTTATCACAAGCAAACACAACTGCGAAAAATTCCTTTTCAGTAGTAGCATAATTTCTTTGGGCACTGTCTAGAGTCTTACTAGCATAATGAAATAACATTTAGTTTCTTATCAACTCTTTGCCCTAAAATAGCACGAACAACATAATCACTATCATCACACGTAATTTCAAATGGCAAGTTGAAATCAGGTGGTTGAACAATAGATGTAGAAATTAAGGCTTTCTTAAGTGTTTCAAGGGCTTCTACACAATCATTATCAAACACAAATGGAACATCCTTCTGTAAAAGATTTGTAAGAGGGCTAGAAATTTTAGAGAAGTATTTAATAAATTTCCTATATAAACTAGCATGACCGAGAAAACTACAAATACCTTTGATATGTTTAAGACACATCATTTTCTAAATTGCACCTACTTTAGCTTTATCCACCTCAATACCTTGTTCAGAAATTTTATGCCCCAAGAGAATACCTTCATTAACCATAAAGTGGCACTTCTCCCAATTCAAGACAAGATTAGTTTGCTCGCATCTCTACAAAACTTGATCAAGGTTGCTTAAGCAATCATCAAAAGAAGTTCCATAAACAGAAAAATCATCCATGAAAACCTCAACAATCTTTGAGAGGTAGCGGGTGCATTGCATAAACCAAAAGGCATACGTCTATAAGCATAAGTTCCAAAAGGGCAAGTAAAGGTGGTTTTCTCTTGATTAGGTTGTGAAACGGGTATTTGAGAAAAACTAGAATATCCATCAAGGAAGCAACAGTGTGTGTGTGTGCTTAGATAGTCTTTCTAGCATTTGATCAATGAATGGCGAAGGGTAATGATCTTTTCTAGTTGCTTTATTTAATTTTCTAAAACCAATTACCATTCTATAGCCAGTAACAATTCTTTGTGGAATGAGTTCATTTTTATCATTAGGAACAACAGAAATACCTCCCTTATAAGGGACACAATGAACGGGTCTTACCCATCTACTATCAGCTATCGGATAGATTATGCCTACTTCCAGAAGCTTTAGTATTTCAGTCCCTACCACTTCTTTCATCTTAGGATTAATACGTTGTTGATGATCAATGATGGGTTTAGCATCAGGTTCCATATTAATCTTGTGCTGACCGAGAGTGGGACTAATGCCCTTAAGACCATCAAGAGTATATCCAATAGCAGCTCGGTGCTTCTTCAGAATTTTCAATAATCTTTCTTCTTCATGTTCTGAAAGGTTAGCACTAATAATAACATGATATATCTTTTTCTCATCAAGATAAGCATATTTCAAAGTGTCTGGCAATTGTCTTAATTCAAACACATGATCACCTTTAGGTGGAGGAGGACCTCTTAGAGTTTCAATAGGAAAATTGTGTTTAAGTAGAGGTTGTTATTCAAAGAAATTTTATCTATCTCATATCTTTCATGCATATGCATATCATTTTCATGGTCTAGCAAATATTGTTCTAGTGGATCAGTAGGAGGCACGACAATAGAAGCAGGACCAATTATTTTATCCTTACTAGGTAACTCTTTCTTATGATGTTTTCTACTAAACTTAGAAAAATTAAACTTATCAGACTCATCACCAAAACTAACACCAACGATTTGCTTCTCACAATCTATTTTAGCATTAACGGTGTTCAAGAAAGGTCTACCAAAGATAATGCGACAAAAGTCATCTTCTCGGGAACCAAGAACAAGAAAATCAGTAGGATATTTTATTTTCCCACACAAGACTTCAACATCTCTAACAATCCCAAGTGGTGTGATGGTTCTCTGTTAGCAAGTTTAATGTAACATCTATGTCTTCTATTTTAGCAGGTGCTATATCATTCATAATTTCTTGATATAAGGTAAAAGGAATAGCACTCACACTAGCACCTAAGTCACATAAGCCATGATAATAGTGATCTCCTATTTTGACTGAGACAATAGGCATGCCAACAACATGTCTATGTTTATCTTTTTCATCCGGTTTAGCAATTCTAGCAGCTTCGCCGCAGAAGTAAATAACATGCCGATCAATATTTTATATCAGGAGATCTTTAACCATAGCAACACTTGGTTCTACTTTGAGTTTTTAGCATGTTTAGGAGCTATAATATTACTTTTATTGACCACGATTGAAACCTTAGCATGTTCCTTTATCCTAACAAGGAAAGGTGATTTTTCGATGTAAGCAGTAGGTACAACTGGATCAACATTATAAATAATAGTTTCTTCATTTGCTATGACCGGTTCTTTAATTTCTTCTTTGATAGGTGGTTGATATTTAAACCACTTCTCCTTATGGAGATCGACATGAGTAGAAAATGATTCACAAAAAGAATCTACTATCTCTGAGTCAAGTCCATATTTAGTGCTAAACTTTTGAAAAGCATTTTTCGGCATTCTGGGAACCAGGGTACCCAGACTTGCCTGCCTGCGGCCAACGATCAGCGGCCTGGTGTGCCCCATCTTCAGCATCGGCAAGACAAGATCCTCGCGAGACGGACAACACCAAGACCTCCTAAAGGAGCGGCCTCCACGGGCGGCCTCCTGAGGAGCGAAGATTCCTATGCAAGCGCTCACCTCATGAGGTGGAGGTGACGCCAGCCATGACGACCAAGGCCAGGTGTGTGCCAGCGGGTGCAGAGCGACAAGTTTCCTCTATTGGATATCGGGTTCTGGCAAAACCCTTGAGGTTCGAACACTGGGGTGCGCACAAAGATCTCTCCCTACCGAAACATGCCCTCAGCCTCGCCGCGATCCCTAAGCTAGATCGATGAACAACACAAGAGACACAAGATTTATACAGGTTTGGGCCACCGTTGTGGTGTAATACCCTACTCCTGTGTGTGGTGGTGCATTGCCTCTTGGGCTGATGATGAACTGTACAAAGGAAGAACAGCCTCGCGAGGAGAGGTGTTCTTGAGGTGGAGTGGTGTTCTACTTGGGAAGGATTCGATGCCTCCAGATCAGATGAGATGTCTTCTACTGTGGTGGCTAGCCCTATTTATAGAGGCCCTGGTCCTCTTCCCAAATATTTAGCAGGAAGGGATCCAACAACGGCCATTTTGAAAGGGGACAACTAGTACAAGCTATCCCGACTAAAGGTTGTCTTCGCCTGCCAAAGGTGTTGGTGATGACACCGTCTTGGGCTCCATGGTGACCTCCATCCTACCGTCCTGCTGGTCCTGGACTTGTTGCACCGATATGGAAACCTTTGCCTAAAGCCTCGGTACTCCGCGCCTGCGCTTGCCCCCTTTGCACCAAAGAGGAAACGAGGACACTGCGCGGGCTAGCGCCCGCCTGGTCTCGATCGTCATGGCTTGCGTCATGGGAACCTTGCAAGGTACCCCTTGCCTTGATCTCTCTGCCTCCTCGCGAGTCTGCCTGGTGAGGCCACTCCTGAGGAGGCCTTGTGTCGTCCACCCCGCGAGGCTTGGCCCTCGCGAGGGTCTTAAGTGTTTGGTTGGTGAAGACGGGCCGTACTGGGCCACTGGTTGAGCCATGCTGTAGGCCGCAGGCTGGCAAGTCTGGGGACCCCTATTCCCAGAACGTCGACAGTAGCCCCAGGGCCCAAGGCGTGCTCGGACTTGGCTTAGCAGTGAAGCCAAAGGGCAAGTGTGGAGCGCCACAGGCCCCAACAGCCTACGGCCTTGGTTGCTGCATGGCGATTGATTGGACGTGGGCGTCTCCGCTTCCCCACGCTACCTCGGCAACTGCCCGACTTGACGAGTCCCTCCTACATGCAAAGAGAGTCATCATTACCTGTGATCGTGGAGGTCGATGGTTGTCCTCCCTTGGGCTATAAATACGGAGGCACGAGAGCCCCCCGTTGTCCATCTCTTCTTGCTCCGCCTGCTTCTTCTTCCTTGCTCCATCTCCATCTTCGACACCAATGGCGCCGATCCACAGATTCTCGGCCGAAGAGAAGGGGAAGGCTCCCCGGGAGGGACCTGACCCGCTCTGGCCGAAGAAACAGCCGGTCCCGTGCCGCCATGACGAGATTGCGAGGCCGGAGATGACGAGGCCTTGGTGCGAGCGGCCACCTCCTGGGTTCCCGCTGCCCCTGTACGCCCAGGCCATGGGCTCTGGAGAAAGGGATGGCGAGCGGTGGCGAGACGCGCCGTTGCTCCTGGAGTCCATGCTGCGGACTCCTCTCGCGAGCTCGTGCTGCATGCGGTGATGCCTCCAAGCACCTGGATCTGCTTCCCTTCATTCTTCGCCACCGAGATGCTGCCAGGGGGCCTCTCGAGCTTTGGCTGCAGCACGCCGACTGTGGTGCTCCGGCGACCGGAGTGGAGGTTGACGTCGTTGCCCCGGGCAAGGTCTTCATGACCCAAGGTTGGGCAAGGTCGCCCGGGTCTTCCGAATGGGGGGCGCCCTCGTGATTCATTTGGAATACAACGACGCCTCCTTGATGCTCTTCAAGGTCTTCGACGCAGAAGGCTTCCGCCTGGAGTGCTGCCCCAGAGGAGGCAGTCAGGACATCGACGTGGCAGGGGCTAGGCTTGCCATTCGCTTCTCCAACGGCTCCTCCGGCAGCAGCAGTGATGCTTGGGAGTCCAGCGACTCTCCCAAGCTCTTCGTGACTCCGGAGACAAGCAATGATAGCTACGTGCCCCCGAGCTCGCGTCGTGCTCGGAGTAAGGCGGCCGCACCAGGCCACCTCCCATGGCCCACTCTTGATGATGGCATCGGCCATGGAGGCGCAGGTAGTTAGGGGTCCTTAGGAATCTCGTCTTTTGTTCCCTGCGAGGAATCGAGAAAACACCCCGTGGGGGCATGTAAAAGGTCCACGATGTATTTTGTTGGTGCAATCCTTATCATGAAATCATGTTAATGCTTGTCCTGTCCCGGCCTGGTTCCCCCTTTCTAACCTCGCGACGACTTAGTGCTCTACGCTGACAGGTTCTGGTCCCCAGGCAGGCTTCAGCCGTTGCTGGTATGCCAGGTTGCGATGCCGTGGTCAAGGCCAGGAGGTGAGCGGCCCGAGGTCCAGTAAGAGCCCCTGAGGCACGATGCTCAGGAGGTCCCCTTTAGCACGCAAGTAGCCGTCGAGAGGTGAGAAAGGAAGGCAACGTTGCGATTACAGAGCCGCATTAAGCAAAGATTCTGCACTGCATCGATTAGCGGATCCATGCGTGAAACTTATCTTGGCCATATGGAATCGTTCCTTCGTGTTGCACCAGACTTGTACGTCGGCAGCTTTGGCGCAGCTAGGTTAGGCCCTCGCGATCTTTCCCATTCTTCCCCACGCTCTTCTTCGTGCTCGATGTCCTCAGGTCCCGACGCTCGAGCGAGCTCAGCCGCCGCTGGTATGCCAGGCCGCGATGCCGTGGACAAGGCCAGGGGGTGAGGGCTAGACAGCCAGTAAGAGCTCCTAAGTTGCGATGCTCAGGAGCCCCCCTTTTTATGCGCAAGCGGATCGCATGGGAAAAAGAGAGAGAGCTCGTGGTGCCACCCGCTATAGACATCAGGAGGTTCCTGCAAACTAACACAAGAAAAGCACGGGTTGCCATTATGATTGCTGGCCGGCCATTGGTTGCTCCGAGAGAGTGGTGAGGGAAGTGAGGGCCCGGTGAGGTGACGCGCATGGGTCTGCCGCGAGCCAGAGCTCGACCGCTCAGATTTGTCGATGTTGCAGGGATAGACCCATGCGCAAGCATCATGCCAGCGCGAGCGGCTCCAGTGGTAGATGTCAATCGAGCAGGCGATAATCACAGGCAGGTTAAGCATGAAAAGCATATCATCTTGGTAAATGGAGGAGGGATACATGCCACTGGGTTAGGTCCGAGTGGCTTGGGGATGATGCAGCCCGAGGGGCGCCCCCAGCAAGGTAAACTAAAGACACAAGCAAAAGGTATACATGCCGCAGGGACGGACCCATGCGGCCTGGGAATGATGCAGCCCTGAGGGCGCTCCCAGCTGAAATGAACTCGGAAGATGCCACCTGGTGTGTTGGAGTAGCTGAAGATGCGCGGTGAAGAGGCCGACCCTCACGAGCCGCTGGAGCCCTGAGCCTCGGGAGGCTCTACGGGTCCAGGTGGCTCCCCGAGGACCGTCACCATCTCCGCCAGGACCACGTGATGCCTGGCCTCCTGAGCTGCCAGAATGCTCTGCAGGTGACGCTAGAAGGTGGCAGCCATGTTCGGCAGGCCAAAAGGCAGGCGAACATAGCTGTGCGGTAGGCCCTCATAGTGTCCCACGCGCGAAGGCCAGAGGCGCTCCTGAGATGCGGCTCAGTTGAGCCCCGGGACATCAATGCAGACACGCAACCCACCATCCTCACCTGGATGGGGAGCCACGTGAGGCAAACGGCGATCCCCGCGGATAACTCTTGCTTCCTTAAGCTCTTAAGTGGTCTTGGTGATGAACTCCTGAAGGTTGGGCTTTCCCTGCCCTGTGCCTTCCTAAGGGAAACGTGTTGCAAAGCACGTCTCCAAGTGGTGCCTGAGCACCTCCCTCGTGATTTTGGCAAAGTCCGAGGCCCTCCAGAAGAGAGCCCCCGAGCCCTGCCCGAGGAGGGTGCCAGGCGCACCTTCCTATGCGATGGAAGGAGGAACCCCTTGCACGGGCGCAGATCCCGATGCGGCACCACCTGAGATGCCAACCTCCTGAGGCCTTGTGATGAGAGATTGCTTCTTCTTCCTGGGGATGGCCTCCGGAGGGTCCTCGCCCTTGCTGTCCGGGTCCTTGATTGATGCATCTTGGAAGACACGCTCGAGGGAGCACACCGCATCTCTTTCTTCACAGGGGACCGTGATGATTCCTCCGCTTCCTGGCATCTTGAGGATGTTGTAGCCGTGGTGGGTCACCGCCATGAACTTGGCCAGGGCTGGATACCCGAGGATGGCATTGTATGGCAGGTGGATGTGGGCGACGTCGAAGTCGATGAGCTCAGTGTGGTAGTTGTTGCGCTGTCCGAAGGTGACAAGGAGGCGGGCCTGCCCTATCGGGGTGGTGGAGCCGTCAGTAACTCCTGAGAAAGGCTTGGTATGCTGAAGTTGATCATATGGCACTTGAAGGTTGTCAAACATCTCCACGGACAGGATGTTAAGCCCTGCGCCGCCATCAATGAGGGTCCTGGTGATTTGCACGTTGCTGATGACTGGGGAACAAAGCATCGGGAGGACGCCAGTTGTAGCCGCACAATTGAGTTATTCTGCTGAGCTGAAAGTGATGGCGCACTTGGACCACCTGAGCTGGCACGTGGCCTCAAGCCTGGGGAGGACTGCATTCACCTCATGAGCAAACTGCTTGGAGATGTGCTAAGAGGCTGGGGCCTGAGCTCCGCCCAAGATGCAAGTGATAGCATGCGGATCCTGGAAGCCCCTGGCCCCCTCGTCCTTGTGATGGTCGTCATTCTTCTTGGCAGTGGCGGCAGAGGAGGAAGGCCTGCGTAGCCCTGCAGGCGGTCCTCACGAGGCTGATCCCTCCAGGCTCCTTCGCGAGGCTGGTCCTGCCAGCGATCCTCACGAGGTCGGTCACGCCCACTACAAAAAAATACACTTCTGTGATGATACGTGTTTGTCAAATTAGCTCACGTTTTTTTTCATGCGTGTACATCCATGGCGATTTTATGATAGAATCAAGATAGTCATACCTGCGCTGTCGTAGAAGTGTTCCACGACATTACCAAAATTATCATCATGGAAGTGTCCACTTCCATGATGATAAATTGCACGTCACAGAAGTGCTTTCGTCAAGGGTGACCGACATATGGCATCCACCGTAATGGAACACCGTTAAGCTATTGGGTCCGGTTTTGGATCCAATAACCCATTAACAACCTCGATCAATGGGGATTTTCCATGTGTAAAATCATCATTGGCTGGAGGAAACACGTGTCGGCTCATCGTTGGGACAGATGTCATCCACTCATTGACAGAAGGCGCCTATGATACGTCGACACATGGCACGGCCCAACAGAGGCCCATTCCTGTGAAAAGGCCAGCCCGTTTGACTTGGTCAAAAGGTGGCGGGCCGACCAACTTAAAGCCTGTTAATGGCCTGTTTGCATATAGCCCATTTACAACCTGCTAACCCAGGGCCCATTACGACCTATCTGAATCAGGCCCAATAGCGTCATATGGGCCGTCCAATATGATTCCAGCCCATTTTAACTTCCGACCCATGTATGGCCCATGACGTCTTTCAGCCCATATGAGGCCCTTTGTAACTCTTGTCCCATAAACGACATGTGGTAAAACCGGTCCGTAATAAACAGTGTATCACTTTATACCCATTAACGACCCATTATTACATTGGGTCATTTGCAGCCCATGTTATCTTTCGGCCTTCTCAGGGCCCATTTATTCTTGGGCTCATTTCTAGCATTCGGTTACTTACGACCCGTTACTGTCATTTTCTGCTTGTGGGCCAAATTCAGCGCGTTGTTACAAACGGCCCGTTTGTGGCCCGTTAATACATTGGGCTGTTTTCATAGCGTCATCAAATATGGCCTATTAATGATGACCCGTTATGGTCGGCCCATGAACGGACGATTCCAACTCTAGCCCGTTTATGGCCATAATGCGGTCTGGTATTGGCCCATGATTGGCCAATCGATCATACGACCCATATAAGGCCCATTGATGATACGGCCCGTAGAAGGCCCATTGTTTCTACGGCCCGTAGAAGGCCCATTGTTTCTACAGCCGGTAGGAGGCCCAGTGTCACTATAGTAAATATGTAGCCCATGGTTATTGTGGCCTAGTTTTAAAAAATAGGTTATTGTGGCCACTAGCAAACCACGGAAAAAGAACTGCATTGACTACAAGCAAACAAATAAACAAGACAACAAGGAAATAAATAAGCAAGCAACTAACGCTAGGCTATCATGGCTATTACACATATTACATCCACTGGGCATCAAAGTTCACCACCAGTGCAAATATAGGGAACAAAGCAGCAAATCATATACACTGGTTGTCAAAGTTGGCGACCAGCGCAAATAAATGCCACATCAAAACAAATCCAGAACTGAAACCACTTCAGAAGATCTCAAGAAACAATATCCTGGGTACCCATAATGCTGGCAAGATGCTTAGCAAGCTTATTAACTTTCTCTTGTTTGGCGCTTAAATCCTCCAGCGCTTGCTGTTGACCCAGGAAGTATGCATCTGAATTCTGTAGGGACTTCCTCAGTCCTTCAGCTTCCTGTCGCAGCACATCTGATCGATGTCTTTCAACTTGAAGTTGAGACTCAAGAAGACGAACTGATTCAGGCAGCGAGTTCGAAGAGCGCCAAGAGTAGTGGCCAGTAACTCAAACACTACATCAAGATAGGACTTTTGGGTTCTCTCACTGTCATCAAGATAGTTTTTATCAGCTTTCTTGGAGACCAACAGGGATGTCTCACTATCTTGAACCTTATATGCATTACTTCCTTTACCATTGCATAAGGCGGTACTATTCTCCAATATTTTGTCTGCATTCTAAAAGAGAAACAAGCAGACACATCACAGGCTTACCATGTTGTATATGAAACTCATTTTGGTAAATGAGTTTAGTAGTAAAGTGGACAGGATAACAGCATGAAACAAACCTATATATATGGACCATGGTCACTTTATGGTGTATATCATTCTAGTTTTTGTTGCCAAATCAAGATAGAGACACAATTCAAATAACATTTGTTCAAGACAAAGAAGAATAGACAAAATATAAGTGTGGGAAACTATAGAGCAATAACAACACTTGTAATGTGCATGACATGAGAACATAACTGTTTATTCAATTGAAACTGAAATCAACATAGAGCAGGTTACAACAGCAAACCAGTTAAAGAAACAGGTTTAAAACATACCTGTTGCGCCATTGGAGTTTCAATTCCATCCTTCAAATTTGAAAGTAGTTGGTATGAGTAAATACAGTAATGCCAGAGCAAAGGAGTATGAACCATAGCTACAGAACCTGACCTGAGAACAAATATTCTTCTCCTTTAAGCGTTGAGTTGGGATTCGGAGTGGTGATCCTCGTTCTATGGGCACTGCAGTTCCCTTACTAACTGCTCATGTTTGCGTGCTCTGTGGTGGAGACGGTGTTGTGTCAACTGGAAATGGGTTACTATCTGCCGAGGTTGGGGTTAGAAGGGGTGTAGCTGGTTCTCTGTCCAACTGGGTAGGGGTACAATCTGTGAGAGTCTGGGTTATGTGTGGTGGATCTGGTCCTTGGGCAAGTACAACCGTGGTTCTATCTGCATCAACTGGTAGCACTATCTTTTCGATAGACAGGTGCAATGGATAGTGGGGAATAAAAGAGGGCATGAAATAATTCACATTTATGTTGTCTAACCAAACAGGATAGCATGACACAATTTCACATATATGATGGCTAACTAAACAGGATAGCATGACACAACATGATGACTAACTAAAAAAGACGGAAAGACATAGTTCAAAATATGATGACTATGTAAACAGGATGACATGATATAACTATATAATGTGTTTATTAAATAGGTTGGCATGCCATAATTCACATACCTTCACGGATAGAATGCCATAATTCAAAATATGATGATTGTAAACACTAAACAGGATGAGATGATATAACTATATGATGTCTTTATTAAATAGGTTGCCATGCCATAATTCAGATAGATGATGTGTATGTACTGTGTAAACATGATGGCATGATATAATTCAAATATATGATTTATATAGTAAGCAAGTAAGCAGATGGCAATCCATATATGATGTAAAAACTAAGAAATGCAAGACAACATGCATGACATGGGTAATATAACCTTGCCAAGTTTGAGCATAGACCTCAGGGGGGAAATAGGACTGGTCATCAGTCTCTGAATCCTCCTCTGATGAGCTCTCTGTAACCAGCAAGATGTCTGCTTCAGCAGGTAGCATTGTCTGCTTTGAATACCTTGTTTTCACTCCAGATACGTCCATCACCGCTTCAAATGGCTGATGCACAGGAAGAGTAGTTGAATGTACAAACGTTGTCGACAAATAGAACACTAATACAAAAAAAATTCTAGCATGATATAATTCACATACATGATGATTGGCTAAACAGCATGGCATTGCATAATTCACATATATAATGCCTTTGCAACAAGATAGCATTGCATAATTCACATATATAAGGTCTTGCAACAAGATGGAAATGCATAATTCACATATATGGTAATTAGACACTGAACATGTGGCATTCACACAAAGCATGTCTAAACTAATCAAATGACATAGCAATGCGACACACCATACACACGATATGAGCAACGTAACCCTGCCAAGTTGGAGCATACACCTCAGGGGGGGGATAGGACTGGTCATCTGTCTCTGAATCCTCCTTTGAGGAGCTATCCGTAACCAGCGAGATATGCGCTTTGTCAGATAGCATAGTCTGCTCTGAAGATCTTGTTTTCACTCCAGAATTTGCCATCACCGTGTCAAATGGCTGATGCACACTAAGAGCAGTTGAATGTACTAACATTGTTGACAAATGTAATATGTAACGAAAAAAAGGATGGCCTGATATAATTTACATATAAGATGACCGGCTAAGCAGGATGGCGTTGCAAAATTCACATATATGATGCCTGGCTAGACAAGATGGTGTTGCATAATTCACATAAACGATGAATAAACTAAACAGATGGCATTCACACAAAGGATGTCTAAACTAAGTAGATGACATATTTGATGTATAAATTAAGCAATGCAAGGCACCATATGCATGATATAACCAACGTAAGCATGCCAAGTTAGAGCAAAGACCTCAGGGGGTAAATAGGAGTTGTCTTCTCCTTCTGAATCCCCCTCAGAACAGATATCTTCCTCTCGATTACAATCCAGAATGCATGGAGGGGGGGCTGCCTTTGCGCCTACCATAGAGTGACGTCTGCATGAAGTTTTATTGCCACGCAAGGCTCGTCTCTTTTGCTCTACATGTTCAGTTCCATTGTTTACAATAACTGTCATGCATAGGAATAAAACATAGTAAGATTATGTAAGGAGTGCATGCAAAAATCCATAGTGATGGTAGCAACCTGTGGATAGACCCAAAACCAATAATAGCAGGCAGATAATGGCTTTAGTTAAAGAATACAGATAATGGCTTCTTTACTGTTTGTTTCCCACCCAACATGAAACTCATAGTAGACACCGAAGATTAACCAGATAGTAGATAGATACTATTGATTGCGGCCCCGATATGTACCCCACAACCATTTAAAAACTCAAGTTTGACCATTAGTTCGGAGCTGACTCAGAGTCTAATCGGTGAACATGACGATAAAGTAGCATGTAATATTAAGCGATGCATAACGTAAGCAGACACGAAAGAGTGCGACCTCTCTTGCGGACCCGTGTAGTTCTCGAGGTCATCTGCTCGGTTGATGATGGTAATGCAGTTTTCATGGCTACCAGTGGTGGGGAAGAAGATCTGAGGCGGCGAAAGACAGTCTGGAGGCCGGATCCCTGCTGTGTTGGACCCTTCTGTTGTTGGAGCAGCTGAGCTGGAGTGGACGACGGCGCAGCAGGAGCGGGACAAACCACGCAAGGTTTTCTTTGACAACTATCTGTGAGAGAAGTAATTCTGTAAGGGCTCGTTTGAATTGGAGGATTCCAACAATGCAGGGATAGGAAATAGAGAGGAATAGGATAGGAATGCACGTGCAAAACAAAGAATTTAAAAACACATGATTTCTGCCAATTTGGGTGTTTGATTCACAACAATTGGAAGATCACGGGATGCAAAGAAGCATGGTGAGATTAAGTCAAACCACAAGAAAATGTATGGTTATAATGCTATTATGCTACTATCCCTTAGTCTTGTGCTTCATGAATAGGAATTTGAAAAGGAGGACAAGTGAAAATTAAAATTCCTACTTTTTTCTTTCAAGGAGACACTAAAGGAACAAATCCTACAGTTTTCCTTTGCTCCATTCCTTTGAACCAAATTCATGAATAGTAGTACCATAGGAAACTTTCCAATTCCTATGTTTTTCATTCACTTTTCCTTTCAAGCACTAGCGATTCTAGTAGGCAGGCTTGAGCAAGGAAAAGCCTACACTAAAAAAATGTATTTGTGCTACTTCTATTACTTTGGACCCAGGGCACTGCCCTACTAGCTCAACTCCCAGGGCCATCGACAAATGCACGGCTCAAACACGCAGAGATAAATAATGATGGAATTCAAGAGAGTCCATCACGGATAGCTAAGTTGCCTGGTTCCTCACTGCTTGTCATATAGTAGGATAAAATAATCGTATTTCCATTACTACGTGTGCTCAGTGGACAATATATATAACATGTAGAGTAAAAAAGAGATGCAACAAGTGTACAACCTCTTTGGCGAAGCCATGTCGATCTCAGTGTGATTGGGTTGGCCTATGAGGATGCTCCGGCTAACTTGGCTATCGGAGGAGGGGAAGAAGATCTTAGGCGTCTGGAGATGGAGCCCGAGGTACTGCTCCGCTGTGATGGAGGGTTTCGTCGTTGGAGCAGCTCCGGTGAGTTGTACGACGCCGAGGCTGAAGCAGGACAAGAGAGACAACGTTAACCTGAGTGGAATTGTAATAACATCTCCAATAGATGATGTAAAATACGTAACCACAAAGTGCTAGATGTAAAATACATCAACAACTCATCTCTGAACTTAACTGTCGAACCTGAATTTAACTGTCGAAACTGAACTTAACTGTCGCAACTGAATTTTGTTGTCGAAAATGAATTTTACTATCAAAACTGAACGCACTAGCAAGGTGAGGCTACACATTAGTCGACTGACTTTTTCATCTCTGTTCAGTCGATTTTGCAGCCGTTGGATACGAAATCAAGGGTCTATAATTCATCTTCAACCTCCACCCCTTGACCTGCCAGCCACCACCGGCCAAACACAGCCCCCCGCCGCCCGCGGCCGGCGGTGCGCCGCCCCGCCCACCCCAAAAACACTCCCCACCGCTGGTCCGCCGCCAGCTCGGCCATCCCTCTAGGTCCCCCCGTGTTGAGCTTTTTCTCCAGCGATCCCCACGCCACCGCCCCACCACCGCCGACAACCACCGCCTCCACCCTGAACCCTAAGATAGATAGTGGGGTACCTCTCTGGCGAGCCCTCCTCCCCGTTGTGGCTGGTTCTTCCTTCACCGCGGCGAGCCCCCACCCCCACCCCCTGAAAATCGACTGACCCAAAAGTCGATTCAGTTAACTAAAGTGTAGCTAAATCACAGTAGCATCGCAAGCAAGAGAAAGAGTGAGAGCAGCAGCGCGAGCAAGAGCAATAGCAAGAGCAGACTAGGCAGGGGACTGAGAGCAAGAGCAGAGCAGCAACGCGAGCGAGAGCTAAAGCAGCAACAACTCCTACTGATGTGGACGTCGCCGCCGAGGGAAGGACGCCGTGGAGGAAGTGGCCGACGACGCCGCCGTGGATGGAGCCGCGCGGTGTCGGCTCGGGACCGAGCGCCGGCAGCATCGTGAGATTGAATCAAGAAGAAAATGCGGCGATTAGTGTACAACCTCTTTGGTGCTGCCGATTAGGCCACAACTTAATCTGAGGCGGTGATGATGATGCTGTTCCAATGGTGCAGGTAAAGACGGTAGTATGGGAATGGAGGTGGCGTGAAATACGAGGGGAATGTCGGGGCAGCTCCTTGGAGGTGGAGGATGGGGTGGCTCAACCGGCGGGATGATGAGATCGACGACTGATCCTCATCCGGTACGGTGGATGAGGGACGTCGAGGTGTTGCTGTGGACAACATCGTCGGGGAAGAGGCTCCGGCTGGGTAGCGGACGAAGGAGGGTGTGGCGCTTCGTCGCGGGTTTTCGCCGCCTCGGCGTACGAATGGGTGGGCGGATGAGATGGGAATGGGGAACCATGGCTTAGGGACGCGCTTGTTCGAAATGTGGGGTAAGTTATGAAAGTACCCGCACCAATTTGAGGCGGTTCTTTCGCTTCAGGGGTACCACGGGCATTTCGCGTGTCGGGATTTCACAGGAGCTGGAAGTTCTCACACGCGTTGTAATTTTGGAATAGCAAGGCGCGGATTGAGATGGAGGGAGTTGTCGGAGCACAACGAGACAAAGATATATCTTAAATATTTTGGGCTAACAAGGCGTGGGTTGAAATTTCCGGACAAGCATAACATGTACTCTACCAAATCTATTTGCACTACAAATGTCATTCAAAACTTTGAATTCATGATATGTTCAATTAAAATATTTCGCTACGTGTATAATGCATGCAACCTACTGCTCAAATGAACGTTTTAGTGCATTCCAAACATATATACTACCGCTTCAATATTAACTAAATTTGAATTCATTTCTCTATTTGAATAAGATCTACAATAATGATTGTTGTGAAGTCAAAGCATTTGAATTCGTTTCTCTATTTTAATAAGATCTACAATCATCATTATTGTCAAGTTAAACCATCATTTGTGTATTATCTTCACAGCACACCACATGATTAGTCTCGAGTTACATATGAACTATGTGTACTATATGAACTCGAACTCGATTTTTTGAATCCACTTTATGTTGATTTCAAATCACATTACATTTCTAGCTCTAGCTAGATTGTCACACCCCCAGCTTCTGGCAATGCACTAGTGCTAGCCTTTGGTGATGCATCATGTTTACCTTTTACAGAAAGTTGAAATGGGGATGACAGAACCCCCAGCACCCCCTTAAACCAACTAGGGTTTATTAAAATCATTTTCACTGAACCTAAAATGCCCTTCTAAAATGTTCATCATCTTTGCCTTGGTCCAGAACCTCTGCCAAAATTGGTTCACATTTTTGTAGGACACATAAGATCACTGGATTAAATCATTACCTATTTGCATTTGGGCATTTAAATGCTATAAAATAATTCAAATGCCCAAATAATTCTGGATTTAAGTGAGGGCTATTAGGAATAATCCCAACAGAGCCCACAATTATTTTCAGGATTTATGGAAACGTTTTAGTATTTTTTAATAAAGCCCAATAGTTGCAGAAAATTAGAAAACAGAAAACAATTTACAAAAGAGAGAGAGAGAGAGAGAGAGAGAGAGAGAGAGAAAGGCCAAAGGCCACTTACCTGGCTGGCCCGGCCCATCTGGCATGTGCCAGTCATCACCTACCTTTGCCAGAGGAGGGACACCACGACCCTGCCGAGCTCGCCACGCCACCTCCCTACCTGTCTACCCTCGCCCGCGCCAGCGCGATGCCTCAAAACGCCTCCGCGGCGCCGCCTCGACCCTGTCGACACCTCACACGCCCCCTGCCTCTCTCCCTCACCTCTCCTCACCATGGCCGACGCTGCCGCGCTCATGCCGATGTGCCTACTCATTCATGCTTGTTTGTCATGCCTGCTATGCTTAAAGTTGTGTCAGGTATGATTCATCGGGGATGAATTGGAACAGTGATGAACATGTCCTACTGTATGTGAGCTAAGTGTGTGAACACGATTTGGTAAAGGTAGCGGTGAGAGGCCATGTAGGAGTACATGGTGGGTTGTCTCATTGAAGCCGTCCTCAGGAACCGAGTTCTGTGTTTGTGATCCATGAAACAGTTACTACCACGCATTGGGCACGAAACCAATGGACCATCTCGGCTTCTTAACCACCCATGTCCTCTGTCCAGGAGTTGCAAGTAGTTTTTGGTGTTTGTAGTATGCTGGAGGCCGTGCGCAGCACTGACCCGAGGGGTGGGATGTGATGCGGTAGGCACGTGGCCGGGTATGCCGGGCGCCCGTTTGGTGTCATTGAACCCTGTACACATCGTTTGGGGCCGTATGTGGAAACCTCGGCCGAACACCCTGCGGATGGAACCTGAATAGGAGATAAACCTGGACTAGAGACTTGAGTGTTTAGGTAGGCCGTGGCCGCCACCCTCGCTGGGCTTCCGCTTGGAGGTTGCCGAGTACATGTCGTGTAAACGGCGGTAAGTGGTGAGAGCGTGTGTGAATAAGTACACCCCTGCAGGGTTAATATAATCTATTGGAATAGCCGAGTCCGCAGTAAAGGACCTCTGGGTTGCCTATACAGTTCATAGACAAGTGAAAGTGGATACTCTAAAATACGCAAGATAAGCGTGAGTGCTATGGATGGCGTTCTCATAGGAAGATGGGAGCGGGTCCATAGTGGCATATTGATATGGTGAATATGTGGACTCGTGTGCGCCACCTCCAAAGAGTTACTTGCCATCGTAGTTTAGGATAGCCACCGAGTCAAAGTTGGCTTGCTGCAGTTAAACTCCACCACCCCCTTTGTTGATAATGATGCATATGTAGTTAGTTCGGATGTAAGTCTTGCTGGGTACATTTGTACTCACGTTTTCCTATTTTATGTTTTGCAGAGAGACTTCAGTCTCGCTAGTAGTTCCGCGTGGACTTCAACGTTTAGCTTGTTACCTCAGCTACGATCTTGTGCCCTCGGCAGGATCTGGTAGATAGTCAGGCTTCTCAGCCATTTTCATTTATAGATGTCTGTACCCAGACATGTTAAGCTTCCGCTTGTGCTTTGACTTGTATGCTCTGAATGCTGGGTCGAGAGACCCATGTTTGTAATATCTCGCTCCTCGGAGCCTATTGAATAAAATACTTGAGTTGTAGAGTCATGTTGTGATGCCATGTTGTATTTGCACATATCGAGCATATTGTGTGTATGTTATTGAAATGCTTGGTATGTGTGGGATCTGACTATCTAGTTGTTTATCCTTGGTACCCTCTCTTACCGGGAAATGTCTCCTAGTGCTTCCACTGAGCCTTGGTAGCTTGCTAATGCTCCGGAACACTTAGGCTGGCCGGCATGTGTCCTTCTTCGTTCCTGTGTCTGTCCCTTCGGGGAAATGTCACGCGGTGTTTACTGGAGTCCTGCTAGCCCAGTTGCTATAGCCCGGATTCACTCACTGATGACCGACACCTTCGTTGCTGGGTCATGTATGCATGTCCCTGTAAGTTAGTGCCACTTTGGGTTCACGACTAGCCATGTCAGCCCGGGCTCCTTGTCATATGGATGCTAGCGACACTATCATATACGTGTGCCAAAAGGCGCAAACGGTCCCGGGCAAGGTAAGGCGACACCCGTGGGAATACCGTGCGTGAGGCCCCAAAGTGATACAAGGTGTTACATGCTAGATCGGTGTGGCTTTGAGTCGGGGTCCTGACAGCTTTGGTATTAGAAATTCTTTAGTTATATAAGAGAATTAATTGTGGATGGGAACGTAAGGCTCTTTTTACTCCTTATACCTTATGTTCTTCTGATCCGAGTCATCCTATCTTTCGTACAGGGTTAAGGAACTAGGATTTCTCTTCTTTCTATCAGGATCACGTGTTACTAATCATTAGACTCATAAGATTGTTGGATTTAAGTCTCAGTTCAGTTTCTACTTCCGTATGTTAACTGTTGATCTCGAAAACTTGATATTGTGCTTCTGAGTGGCTATGCCACCATTTTTGTAGCATGTCTCCAATCTTTTTGAGCATTTACAGTCGTTATGCTGTCCGGGTTATCCCAGGTTTCTAAACAGTCTGATGCATTTGCAAATTCCTTCTTATTGTTCAGAAGTTCCTTTGTGCCAGATCAACCACACTAACTAGGTTGAGGTACTTCATTGCCTCGGAATTTGTGTTGGAGCTATTATTATGACCCCAGGTGTCTAGACTATCATCAAGTAATCTAGCCATGTTTGTGTTTCCAGTGTGATGATTCTGGCCATCATCCTCGAAAGCATCCCGTGATGCCATTTAGTTAGTAGGCATTCTATTCCTGGGTTTTTGAACCCGAGATCCACCCTACTCACCTCATGTTGATAGTGTTTGCTCATTCCTTTAGGTTATTAGTAACCTTTGTATTAGTCCTCGAGGTTCGTGGTATTTCCTTCTTCCAAATACTATAAACCACTTATGGCAGAAGTTTGTTGGATCAAAAGATCACAATAGGAGTGCTCTCGATGAGTTCTCCATTTTATATTGCAACTCTGCCAGCTCAACCTCTTTGCATGGGTTATCCGGAAGAAATATGTTGAACTCGTTCGACATGCTAGTCCATGCATCCACAACTCGGAAAATCATATGTTCTTTTGGGTTGTCCCTCTTTAGTTGTCCCGTGACCTCGTCTGTGAATTGATAGTAAGGAGTAATTGTGCAATCATGTTTATCGATGCCTATTATTCTTGTGGTCCGTCAAGCCAATCTACTCCGGAATGACTAGGAGAAACAAACTCCAGTACCTCATCCATATCCAGGATTGGGTCAAAGAAGTTGTACTCCGCAAATAAAAATGCCAATCCAACTTTTGATTCTGTTCTACCTTGGAGTATTTCCATCTTTATATCAAAAATGTAATGGGAATTGCACACCATCCTATGAACTCTTGATACAGTGATACTTCTCGCCCTCATTATTCATTTCTCGGTTCCTGTGTTGTTGCAACCGGAGTGCAAATAAGTGAATCGTGATGTGTGAAATCTATACCCCTAGCAACTCTGTTGCGTGTTGGTCGAATCACCATTCTAAGATTGATCGTGCCACCTAGTCCATATCTCTGGTGCACCCTTCGATCAATGAGTTAAGGTTGTGCCAATCCCTCACTCTTTTGATCATATCATCTTGCCCTGAAAAGAAAGATTGTTCTCGAGCTTAGTAACATATCGGTGGTTCGTGATTTTCCGAATATCTTCTTGGAAGTGTTACCAGGTTGTCACCTGACCGATATGTTGAGTTCGTGATCAAGTTGGTTTATTCCTGTAAACCACCCTTTCTCCAAGAATCCGTGTTGGATACCCCTGAGCTAGTTGGTTAAGCTAAACAACAACTTGGAGAGCTGGAAGATAAAAGCTTGTCCGACTTAGTTCATGTTAAGGGATATCTTGTATGTATGTTGAAGAAAGATGATATCTTCATCAATTGGTCCCTGTGATCAGTTGTTGGAGCTATTATCTTATCAAAACTTTGATTTGAGTGTGGGCTATTCTCAAATCAAATCAGAACCAACGATGCTCGTAATGTTGCCTTACTCGTGGTTCCTCCTTGGGCATACTCCATTATATCTTTTGGTCTGACCAATGCTATCACCATGTTCACATAATTGTGGAATTCCATTTATATGGAAACCAGGATGAATTGCTGTTGAGCCCATCGACAACATCCTTATCTTCTCCATAATCTTGTTGAACATTAAGCTAGTATTGGAAACTTTTGAAAGCATTTCTTCATGCTAGCTCATGAAGCATATGTTCAGATGAAAGGAGTGAATTCCTCTAATTCACGTCCACTTGATGTAAGTTGCCGCCGTGAGTTCAAGAAAGATTGTTTTTGCTTCCTTGGAATCATCACAAGTTAGTCACACATGTGCGAAGTGCTCTATGGTTTGATAGGTTGGCTGCCTCCATTCTATATGTGTTTCCTAGCACACCAAGCCACTGATTGATTTGTTGAAGGAGAAGAAGTTCCTTATTAAGAATCATGACTTATGTTAGGACTTCATTATCCTCGATGATGGTTCCCCAACCTGAACTTGGTAGTATTTTATTATAAGACTACCACGTGGTCACACTTGTTACGAACAACGTGTTCACATGTTTGTAGTAGAACCAGCTCATATTTTGGAGCTTACTACCGTAGTCCATTTCTTGAGAATCTCGCAACATCATCTCATCGATTTGTGTTGCAAACTATCATTTTTATTTCTAGACACGATGAGTCTGGAATATCCTGACACCAACCAGATCTGAATCTCAGGCAGATATGATGGTTGGAACATTTCCCAAGAACTATAGTATTGGTCTTTGTGTAACCCGGTAAAGTGGATGTCGTGGCCAACACACCCAGCCGGAAGACCTATTATTGTAGCATCTTGATTGAGGAAGTTGGCCACCTCCCCATAAGGATTTTGTAGGACTTACTCCCTAGTTGTTCCTTATGGTTTTCTGTTTTTCCGAAGTCCGACCTTTTACTTGATGTTCTAGATATCAAACCATATCTATGAATGGGATATGCTAGTGCATCAAGGAGAACATTAGAAGAGGAGTGCTAAATGTCTCTCGGTCAATCATCCAGATTTTGTTTCCTTGGCCTCGCCAAGGTGAAATATGAGAAGGTGTTATCTTCCTTTGCATCTGCATCCTCCACCATTATTCATCATGGTAATATGTTGTGTTGCCAGGATCCGTGACACGGATATTGGTAAAACCTTAAAGAATATGGAGATGCTCAACTGCTTGAGAGCACGCACAAGCGCTAGGCGTTATCATCGGCATTAACTGGGATTGCTCCTAGCTTCCTCGGTTATGCTGTAAATTTTCAACAGTGGACTCACTCTCTACTGTGGAGCCTCTCCCCAGTTACCAGAATCATTCCCAGCATTTGCATTTTATTCCCAGCTAGCACCCGTCATTGTGCCAGTCTACCATGGGTCTCATCCATTTCCGGTGATAAGCAAAATCATCCCTTGTGTTGTCTTCAACAAGGTAATTCACATCATCCATTCCAGTCTGAGTATGCCATTCTACCGAACCCCTCCAAATGATCGCTCGAGAATTGCCCTAGGCTGGTTTAGAGAGTCTCAAAGATCTCTATATCAAAGGTAATTCTTTTTGCCACTCAAGGTAATAATCTATGAATCACCCTCCTCTAGGATGCCTCGTTGTGGTATCATGGCAACTCAACTCCTCGCTACGTTGACAACCGTTCACCACCCTCTTAAGTGTGGAATTGTTGTCTACCTAGTGAACTTTCGACATTTGTTCCACTCCATCCTTTTGGATGAATGCTTCGTATCTCAGCTCGAGAGATGTTCTTACCTCTCACTCCATGAGTTGATCTTGAATACTCGATCTTCGAGGAGATCGTTTTCTATAGAGTCTCATTCTATCGTCACCGTGTGGGATGAAGACCTCGAAAGCAAAGACGTCAAGATCCATTTGAATCAATGAATCAACACCTTCGAGAAGGGCAATTCTATCATGAAGATCGTTTTAGCTTTTGTCCGTCTATCTTCTTACCTCACGTCTTGAATCTCGGGATGAGATTCTTGTTTAGTGGGGGTGAGTTACCACAGCCCTAGCTTCTGGCAATGCACTAGTACTAGCCTTTGGTGATGCATCATGTTTACCTTCTACAAAAAGTTGAAATGGGGATGACAGAACCCCCAGCACCCCCTTAAACCAACTAGGGTTTACTAAAATCATTTTCAATGAACCCAAAATGCCCTTCTAAAATGTTCATCATCTTTGCCTTAGTCCAGAACCTCTCGCCAAATTGGTTCACATTTTTCTAGGACACATATGGTCACTGGATTAAATCATTACCTATTTGCATTTGGGAATTTAAATGCTATAAAATAATTCAAATGCCCAAATAATTATGGATTTAAGTGAGGGCTATTAGGAATAATCCCAACAGAGCCCACAATTATTTTCAGGATTTATGGAAACATTTTAGTATTTTTAATAAAGCCCAAGAGTTGCAAAAAATTAGAAAATAGAAAACAATTTAGAAGAGAGAGAGAGAGAGAGAGAGAGAGAGAGAGAGAGAAAGGCCAGAGGCCACTTACCTGGCTGGCCCGACCCATCTGGCCTGTGCCAGTCATCACCTACCTCTGCTAGTAGGCAGAGGAGGGACACCGTGACACCACCGAGCTCGCCACGCCACCTTCCTGCCTGCCTGCCCTCGCCGCGCCAGTGCGACGCCTTGAAACGCCTCCGCGGCACCGCCCCGACCCCGTCGACACCTCACACGCCTCCTGCCTCTCTCCCTCGCCTCTCCTCACCATGGCCGATGCTGCCGCGCTCGTGCCGACATGAAACCCGCAGCCACCGGCCACCCCACATCTTGCCGACGCACCAAGAAGCTCCGCCACTTCTTCCTCGACCGCCTCACCGAGCCACGCCCCACCGGAGGCCTGCGAGCATCTTCACCGAGCTCGTCTTTGACATCCTGACGATGAGATCGCCTCCGTCGCCCCGCTCGCTTCTGACCTCCCCCGAGCCTACCGAGCAGCTCGTCGCACCCACCATGAGCCCCTGCTCCTGCTCCCCCTCTCCGTATTTTCCCTCATGCACCGTAGTTGTCACCTCGCCTGCAATCGAACGCGCCACCGCCCGCGCTCGTCTCTAGTGATGCTCCGGTGACCATTTGGTCCCGGGCATGTGCCCATCAAACTCACCGCACCACGTAGACGGCATAGGTGCTAAGCGCACATCGCCACAGCCACCGCAACCGCGTCCCCGCTCGCGCCCGAACTCCAAGGGCCGCAACCGAGCTCGCCGCCGTTGACTCTGGCCACCCTAGGCCCAGCCACGGTCACCATCGGATGCACCGTTGCGCCAGCTACCCGTAGAGCCCAACGGCGCCTCGAATGGTGCCCTGTAGGTGAAATCTGAGGTGCCCCGCTGTGTCTGGCCTCGCCGGCGTCAAGTCGCCAGCGGGTTTGACTCGTTTGACCGGGGTTTGACCACTGGTTTGACCCCTGGGTATATGACAAGTGGGACCCGCCCGCTAATTAAGTTAGGATTAGGACTAACTAAAAATTAGTTAAATTTATGACATTGACACGCGGGACCCACTGGTCAGGTTTGACCTGGACCGTCCCCGTTGACTGCTGACGTCACCCTGACGCACTATTGACGCAATAAAGCAATTATTGGGTTTATTCTTATATAGGAAATTCCAGAAAATGCTACAAATTTCAAAAATTCATAGGAATTAATATGTAACTCCAAATGCAAAGATTTATATACGAAATTTGATCAGAAAAATCCAAGCTTTCCATCTGTACTGGTTTCATGCATGTTAGAGCAACCTAACCTTGTTGTTTAGGTGAAACAAGTTAATGCACTAATATGACCTCTTATTTTGGGTTTGCATTTGAATCCTTGATTCAAATGAACTCAAACCAATCTGTTCTAAGTTGCATTAGCCAAACACACTCATTTTGCCATGTCATTTGCATGCATCATAATGTTGCATATTGCCATGTATGATTGTGTGTCGATGTGTTCTTTGTGGTAGGTTCTATCTCCGAGGATATTCACGAGTATCCAACTGAAGGGCAGTATCCCACTACCACTCTGTCAGGCAAGCAAAACCCCCTTGTTCATTCTGATACTATCCCACTCTCTCGCTCCTCCTCTCTTTTACTGCATTAGGACAACAACGATTCATCTGTTACTTGCTGCGGTAGCTGAACCCCTTATCCTCTGCATGACATGTCATTGCCACAATAAATAGATGAAACCCACTTGCATGAGTAGGAGTTGTTTGAGCCCTGATGTGCCTACTCATTCATGCTTGTTTGTCATGCCTGCTATGCTTAGAGTTGTGTCAGGTCTGATTCATCGGGGATGAATTGGAACAGTGATGAACATGTCCTATTGTATGTGAGCTATGTGTGTGAACACGATTTGGTAAAGGTAGCGGTGAGAGGCCACGTAGGAGTACATGGTGGGTTGTCTCATTGAAGCCGTCCTCAGGAACTGAGTTCTGTGTTTGTCATCCATGAAACAGTTACTACCACGCATTGGGCCCGAAACCAATGGACCCTCTTGGCTTCTTAACCACCCTTGTCCTCTGTCCAGGAGTTGCAAGTAGTTTCTGGTGTTTGTAGTATGCTGGAGGCCATGTGCAGCGCTGACCCGAGGGGTGGGTTGTGATGCAGTAGGCACGTGGCCGGGTATGTCGGGCACCCGTTTGGTGTTGCGAAACCCTGTACACATCATTCGGGGCCGTATGTGGAGACCTCGTCCGGACTCCTTGCGGATGGAACCTGAATAGGCGATAAACCTGGACTAGAGACTTGAGTGTTTAGGTAGGCCATTGCCGACACCCTCGCTGGGCTTCCGCTTGAATGTTGCCGAGTACATGTTGTGTAAACGGTGGTAAGTGGTGAGAGCGTGTGTGAAGTAGTACACCCCTGCAGGGTTAACATAATTTATTCGAATAGCCGCGTCCGTGGTAAAGGACCTCTGGGTTGCCTATACAGTTCATAGACAAGTGAAAGTGGATACTCTAAAATACGCAAGATAAGCGTGAGTGCTATGGATGGCGTTCTCGTAGGGAGATGGGAGCGGATCCATAGTGGCGTGTTGATATGGTGAATATGTGGACTCGTGTGCGCCACCTCCAAAGAGTTACTTGCAGTCGTAGTTTAGGATAGCCACCGAGTCAAAGCTGGCTTGCTGTAGTTAAACTCCACCACCCCTTTTGTTGATAATGATGCATATGTAGTTAGTTCTGATGTAAGTCTTGTTGGGTACATTTGTACTCATGTTTGCCTATTTTATGTCTTGCAGAGAGACTTCGGTCTCGCTAGTAGTTCCGCGTGGACTTCGACATTTAGCTTGTTACCTCAGCTACGATCTTGTGCCCTCGACAGGATCTGGTAGATAGTCAGGCTTCTCAGCCTTTTTCATTTATAGATGTCTGTACCCAGACATGATAAGCTTCCGCTTGTGCTTTGACTTGTATGCTCTGAATGCAGGGTCGAGAGACCCATGTTTGTAATATCTCGCTCCTCGGAGCCTATTGAATGAAATACTTGTGTTGTAGAGTCATGTTGTGATGCCATGTTGTATTTGCACATATCGAGCATATTGTGTGTATGTTATTGAAATGCTTGGTATGTGTGGGATCTGACTATCTAGTTGTTTATCCTTGGTAGCCTCTCTTACGTGGAAATGTCTCCTAGTGCGTCCACTAAGCCTTGGTAGCTTGCTACTGCTCCGGAACACTTAGGCTGGCCGACATGTGTCCTTCTTCGTTCATGTGTCTATCCCTTCGGGAAAATGTCACGCGGTGTTTACCGGAGTCCTGCTAGCCCAGTTGCTACATCCCGGATTCACTCGCTGATGACCGACACGTTCATTGCTGGGTCATGTATGCTTGTCCCTGTAAGTTAGTGCCACTTTGGATTTACGACTAGCCATGTCAGCCCGGGCACCTTGTCATATGGATGCTAGCGACACTATCATATACGTGTACCAAAAGGCGCAAACGGTCTCAGGCAAGGTAAGACGACACCCATGGGAATACCGTGCGTGAGGCCGCAAAGTGATATGAGGTGTTACATGATAGATCAGTGTGGCCTTGAGTCGGGGTCCTGAAATAGATCTTTATAATCTAAACCATGTCTCATATGTATAATGTGTTTATCATATTATGTATGGTGCCCCGCCCCCTATGCCTACAAGTATTTAGATGTGGGTTGCAAACACCACACATTACCAAAAATTCAAATAAAATGTGAGAATGTTCGATATATAGTATTGTTTAGATTGTTCGATATTTAGTTGTAAGCTGCAAACGCCACACATTATCACAAATTCAAATAAAATGTGAGATTGTTCGATGTATAGTATGGTTTAGATTGTTCGACATTTAGCTGTGAGTTGCAAACGCCATGCATTATCACATTATGGTATAACATGTGCACAGTACTTGTATCACCGCTATATTCATGCATGCATATATTCAAAACACTATGACCTCATATTCAAATATATGAATCCACTTTCATATCAAATTATGATCTTTGTTAGTCTCTTACACCCACACAATCCTCTAACCTTTGTAGCTACCACTAACTTTCTCTCGTGCATGCACACACCCTCCTCGCCCTCCCCCTCCCTCTTCATTCTATCTACCGGGCACATTCATTTTTTTTCTTTAGGTCGTTCTCCCAGAGTCTCCACAACTCCTTTCCGACACACACCAATCGATAAACCTCTCCAGCGATGCCTACCTACAACATACACATGCACCTTCAATCTCCTCCTTTATGTGTCCTTGCCTCATGTCTCTCATACGGTCCCATGCACGTGTAAACTCTCGCCCCTCTTTTCATCGATCTCACAACCGAAAACTCCTCCCCCTATCTAGCTTGTAGCTGGGCCTCTTGCACCACCTCCTAGCTCCATTCTCTCTGTCTATCCGTCTCGCTGGGACTTATTATCCTCTAACAAATGGACGTACATCGACCGATCTCCCACTATATATATAGCTAGCTAGGTCCTTATAACTCGTTTTTACCCACGCGTCGATCAGTCTACCTCATTAGTTATGTCTCTCCCTTCCTCCGACAAACAACAATTGATCTACCGATCTAGTTAGGTTTGCTTACCAACCACATGGTTCCCCTTCATCATCCATGGATGCGTCCTGACAGATCTATCACGCACAGGCACACACAAAAACACATCCCCACTCTTATTGATAACATTGCAGTTCCACCCTCAGTTTGTCTAGTAGGCCCCTCCCACCATCTTCGAGAAGCAACTCCATAACCCATCCAGCACTCTACCCCTCTCCCTCCCGCTCTCTCTCTCTCTCCTCTCTCTCTGTCCCATCATATTTCCCGTCCTTCAGTTATGTATGGATGTCGACTGATCTCCCTCAAGACATAGCTGGGTCTCTCCTTCTCAACACATATACGAGTCGTTCTACCTCTATAGTTAGGCCTCTGCCTACCCCTCCCCCCCCACACACTGATACATCGAGCACTCTAGTCATGTCTCCCTGCCACACACAAACTTGACATGTGCCCTCTGACGTTCCGGTAGGTCAGTCACCCTATATCTTTGACTTGCACACACACACAATTTCGATGGCTCTCTTCATCGATCTCGCACCCACCCACTTGATCCTCTCTTCGACTCTATCAATATCTATGACCCCTCCCTTTCTTCTCGTGGATTGCCCGACCTTCTATATATGATATGGATAGGCCTCAATTTCACACACATTGCATGCAAAATTTTGTTTGAGACGTCATCGACACATATTCCCACAAATACATTCACGAAATCAACGCCCACCCCCACCCCACCCCCCACCCCAAAACAAAAAACACTCACGAACACTGTTTGTATCTCTCACACACACCCACGTAGGTGGGGGACGTGCACGAAGAGAAGAGGTGCATGCACGGCGCACGTACTCCTGTCTCTTTCCCAACCACACCCGCGCGGGTACACGGTGGAGCTCATTTCTGTACGAAAAGGCGGCCCACGTGGTAATTTGGCACGTGTACTAGTTGTCCACTTGGTGGAGGGAGGATCGTCTACCACGGGACTTGATGCGTTATGTTAAAAAAAGAGGCAAACCATGTGGGGCCTACCTTCGAGGCAAGGCTCTATACACTGGAGTACTTTTGATGCATCATGTTAACTCACAGAACAAGGAGAAGCTTGCTTAGTACGCCGTCTCCCCCGCCCACGGGCGCGGTGGCTCGTAGGATGAGGTGAAGCTTGCTTAGTACTGTATGCCTTACGCCCGCTCCCTCGACCACACGCGCGGTGGCTCGCAGGACGAGGAGAAAAAATTACTACTCCCTCTGTTTACTCCTCGTCCCTACTACCTTGGTAATAGATATTATATCATATTGTTTGGAATATATATGTCCTTTAGTATATTTCAATATGAACTACTAGTACATACTCCAAACACTGATGTATATAGACGTATTTTAGAGTGTAGATTCACTCATTTTGCTTCGTATGTAGCACTCTCCCTCGCCCCTCGACCCTCGCCCATGTGGTGGATGTGCAGCAATTCATTCGGTCTCATATAGCCAGAACGATATATACTGCACTACCATTATTGCTCGACTTCCCAAAGAGGTGAAGAGCCAATCGCAAGGTGAATATTTTGGAGATGCCAAGCGCAAGGTTATTGGAGAACGAGTAGTAGGTGCCACGTCATTTATAAATAATTTTTTTTACTTCAGTGGCACGTACGCAATATGATAGGTTCATATGGAGAGAAAAGGAAACCGCTCCACTATATATATTGTCAAGACGGGCCAGCCTACACGGTTTCTTGCTGGGGTTGCTCTCTTCACACTCTCTTGCACAAAACGACTGTGGCAACATCTCTAACATCCCGGCGGATCACGTCTGCCGGGGGAAGGGGTGGATGCAGTCACCGTCACCGACGGTGAAAACCCACTGTCGGCACGTCCCGATCAGGGGCGCCCGCCGTTCTCTCTCACAAAGCCGGTGAGGTTGCCTTCATCCCTTGCTCACTGCCATGACGTGGGCAATTGCTGCCTCCCGCCGCCCTCCTAAAGGTTGAGCTACGTCCCGACATCCCTCAGGTACAACTCCCTTTACAGCCGGCTTGCACCACTGCTCCAGCTGCCCACATCACTCCATGTGGATATTTCTCTACTTCTTTGCCCCGCACATACCTCTACTGGCTTCTACATACTGTATTTGTGATGAGTTTATGTCTCATCAACTAGTCCCAGTAATCTTATTCTAATCACGCTTCTTCAATTTCTTTGCCAGAGGGATGTTCATCTCGATTTTGGTGAAACTGCACAAAATGATCCGATGGTCAAAAGGTTGCAAACTTCATTTCTTAGGAAGCTCGAATGTTGCCAGCAAATTGAAGCCTGGTTAGGGTTCATGGTTCAAGGGCTAGGGACTGCATGGATCATTTTTTTCTTTAGCAGCCTCTGTTCCAAAATAAGTGTCAACTTTAGTAGTAGTACAACTTTGTACTAAAGTTTGCATAAAGTTGAGACACTTATTTTGGAACGGAGGGAGTACATATTTGCTATGATCTGTCAATAATTGAGATGCAATAGCATGCATGTTAGTCTCCTTTGTATTTGATGAAATATTGCAACGGGCAACCTTGGACACAAGATACATGTAACAGAAGTTGGAAGCTTCATAGCATTGTATGAATTTATCTCGCTGATAAATTACAGTGCGCACTATACTAGTACTTCCTCCGTTCCTAAATATAAGTCTTTGTAGAGATTTCACCATGAACCACATGCGGATGTATATAGATGCATTTTAAGTGTAGATTCATTCATTTTGTTCCGTATGTAGTTCACCTAGTGGAATCTCTACAAAGACTTATCTACTAGTAATAGCTAGCCCCCACTACTAGGAATTCTCTATCCTCTCCTTGAGCCACATCATCAAAATTAATGTAGCTGTTAGATGAACTAAATCAGTCCATAATAGCCGTTTGATGTAGACGTTGAGAGGCTCCACACTAAGCCAAGCATGTAGAGATACCGTGGCATGCATGTGAGTGGGTTTTAAATCACATCAACATGTCTGCATGCAAGCATGCACCAGTAGCATGCATGTAAATGAGCTTTTAATTCCCATTAACATGTCAAAAAGAAAAATATAATCCAATTATGTAGTAGGAGTTGGCTGGTCTTTTTTCCTTACGTGGGATGATCTAAATGATGATGGGAGTTTTTTTAGTTTGGCTACCACATTTGTCATGCGGTTATAGAGTTTTTCTTTAGTTCTATGAAATCGATAATTTTACACAGAGAGATATACGGCTGTTCCGCGGCAACGCGCGGGGACTCATCTAGTATTTAGGAACAGAGGGAGTACTATGTAAAGAGTTAGGTGTCGCACGGTGTCCAGAAAATATGGTGATAGTGTGAGGTGGGCCATGTAATCACCGAGCCTGCGTGTTTTCACTGCTCTTGCACTCCTCCGCTGTAAGAATGGAGAAAATTGTAATCTAGTAGTACCTCCTTTTGTAGAAAGCATGGGACATCCAGCAGTCCTACCACCTCAGTAATAAAGACCAATGAGCCGTCAAATCACATAGACCCAGCAGTAAGTTGGACGGACGAAGCAACCATCACTCTTGCGCCAGTGAGAGGTCGCGTTCGCTCTACCCGAGCATGAATGCAGCACCGATTCTTTGCAGCGGCGCTGATCATTTTGGGCGGGAAGCGCGCGCGGGCGATGGAGGGGCTTTGGGTGGGCCAGGCTGGTTAGGAGCGGGCGTGGCAGCTGTCCGCCTGTCCCTACCAGACGCCCGGAAATGAGAGGATGCACCGACTCTCGCGGCTAAAATCATGCACTACACACCATCTCTCTGTAGGAATAGGTCGATCTGTCGCTCTCTCTAACACACACATGCTGTTAAACACACACACACATGATGTTAAACACACACACACGCACACGCACACACAACATAGAATAGGAAAATCGTGCGAGTGAGAAGCCATAGGAAGTGAGATACAAATGGAGTACGTACAATAAGAGAAGAGGTGACGAATATTCCATCAAACCTGGACTGAGGAGTAGTACTCCCTCCGTCTAGGTGTTAATTCATCTTACGGAAATCAGATATTCCCAAAATGTTTAGGCGTCGTCCATTAAGTTTGCATCTCAATCCCCTCCTGGCCTCGTTGCTAGCGAGCGTTGTTACTTAGGGAGCGTTTGGATCCTTAGCAAGAACAACTTATATCATAGCCGGGCAAGGTTAGGCATTTGGAACTGTTAAAATATGTTAGCTTTTGTGGGCCAGCTAGCTTGGGTGGGCTAGAAAAACCTTGCTAGCTCAGGAGAGCCAGATCGGCTCGCTTCCGACGGCAAACTTCGCGTACTAGTGACATAGACTAGTAACATATGCATGTTAGTAGTCCAAGTTACTCACCACTATGACCAGCCTAAGCAATGTAACCAAATGCTCCTTACTCTGCCTTGTTATCTACCTCGGAAACCCAATGCATGGAGCGCAACTACGCGTTGATCAGTCAAGAAATCAACGTCGACTTGCATGCGAGTTAATACGTGGCCCTGCATGGTATCTAAAATGGCATCTCTTAGTTGTTTGGATTAATTGTTGCGTTTAGAGACAGAAATCAGGGCTTTGATTGGAGGAATGACCGGTCAAGTATCTCCTTCTCATCCAATCTGCTTGCACCTTGGTCCCGCTGCACCTTCTAATGTGACTTATTACACCTAGACGGATGGAGTAGTAAGTACGAGATACGGTGGCACACTGACTTAGGTCGAATACAAGTGCCCAAAATTGTGTGCATGTTATAATAAGGGTTCACCTAAAATAGTACGTGAGCGAATAGAGGGATCAATTGGACAATGTTCCCGAGCAGTAGCGAGATGTGTGAGGTAAGATATACCTCTGTCGCTTTTAATTTTTCTTATTAATTTGTTTGTTTCACCCTCTGACTGGTGGGACCCAACGTACTACATGGAGAGAGGTAAGGTGACTAAGGCTGCATTATTTCTGCACCACTGTGGATAGTCTTACCACCAAAGCCACATGGCACGATTATGATTTAAATCCCAATGACTCCCACACAAAAAAAACACGACATGCCTGTCATACGAATGCAGGAATGTATAAAAGGTTATTTTCCTCTCGTTGAACATAATGGGAGGGTTGTGTAGCTGGTTAGCCTGTTCGCTTATCAAACTTGAGGTCTCGGGATCGATAACTACACATGAGCATAATTTGTGCCAGGAGGATTCTTTGACTGGTCAAAACGGATGGATACGGAGCTATACTATCTCGTAGTGACCATATAATCACCTCATCGCGTATAAGCTGCAGCCTCGGTGCTTGTTATTTAGGGTTTGCATGCTTCACACTCTCTCTCTAGTATATATATACACGTTGGAGCCTCAACGCTTGTAGTTGCTCTCTTCACACTCTCTCACCCTCTCCAGATCTAAACAAGACTTCGTTGGCCTCTCTCTCCCCTCACTGCTGGTCAAAGAGCCGGCAGGATCCGTCCGCTGGGAAGGGAAGGAGGCTTAACGCTATCGCCGTCGGCGAGGGAGGGAATCCAGTATCGGCACAGCTGTTCACTTTCACCCAGCAGCGGCACGGGAGGGCCTCCAACCCCTTCTTCTTCGCCGCCATCTCGTCGTCCAGTGAACCACGTCCCAAGAACCTTAAGGTATAGTTTACTTATTCCACATGCATTGCTCTAGCTGCATGTGGGCTTTTTCCGCTTCTGCACTCGAATCTAGGTGTTGGATCAAACAGGAAAGTAGTGGGGAAAGTTGTATACCATGAATCTAGGACATGGTTCAAAGAGGAAAGGAGTGGGGGAAAGTAGTGGGAAAAGTTGTACATCATGAATCTAGGACGTGGTTCAAAGAGGAAAGGAAGGGGGAAAGTTGTGGGGAAAGTTGTATAGCATGAATCTAGGACGTGGTTCAAAGAGGAAAGGAATGGGGGAAAGTAGTGGGGAAAGTTGTATCGCATAAATCTAGGACGTGGTTCAAAGAGGAAAGGAAGGGGAGAAAGTAGTGGGGAAAGTTGTATCGCATAAATCTAGGACGTGGTTCAAAGAGGAAAGGAAGGGGAGAAAGTACTAGTACAGACTGGCTATCCAGCACATACATTGGTCGGAAAGGGAAAACAATGACAAACGCAATATGCACATCTGTAACAAATTGATCTTTTGTTTTGGGGGACAAGGCTGTAGAGTTTGAGCAGGACTAGATTTGCTGCGCTCACATAGGGAAAGGTGTCTAAAGATAACAAAACTGGGACCAACACAAATATGCTCCTTGGTTGTTTGTTCTTTGTTGCAACAGACTGTGCATGACCACAGTACATCGTTAGATGCACATGGTGCTGGTGCGTCCGCTGTCCCGTGCAACTCTGTAGCTATTGTTAATCTAAGGCCATGTTTGGTTAAAAATTCCCTAGTCCCTACCTGCTTGGTTCCAGGGACTAAACATGGACTAGAGGTTATTAAATGACATGCTACAAGACCATGTTACCCCTAGTAATGAACTAATAGAGACAAGGTGCGATGTGTGGCAGGTTCAACTATTGGAAAAAGTCCCAAAAAGACTCCCTCGGGGTCTTCTTTCTTTAGTCCCAAATGCACATTTTTAGTCCCTAAAAGTTCCTCCTGTTTGGTTTAGATGGGACTGACACGGACTTTTTTTAGTCCCTACACCAAAATGTCCCTGTAAACAAACACCCTCTAATAACGCCGTTGGAAAATTGATGCAATGCCAAAGTTAAAAGCAAATTACATGTTTAACGAATTTTATTATTAATATAATATTATGTTAATATTAATCAATGCCACCGTTTGAGAAATGCTACTGTCTTGCTTTCTTTCCCATTTAGATAAGGTAGATGCTTCTTTTTGTTGGCTTCTGTGTCATCCACCGTTATTGACCACTACTTGTTTCCTTTGCACCTCTGCGTAAACAGGGTTATCTACTTCACCTTGTTGCCATTGTGACCTTTTGTTGCACTGCACAAAACACTTTTGTTTTAAGAGTGTCTTGTGTAGTTCAACTAAAATGTCACACCGAGAACGTTGCTTGATTGCTTGATCTTAGTGGAACTGCACAAGAGGAGATCTTACTTCCTATCCGTGTTGGCAAATTTGGTTCAGATCTTCTTCTTGTGAGTTATTTGAATTCCGCATCATGAGAGGTCAGTACTAGCCTTCTTTCACATGATTCTGCAGTGTGCTTTCATATGTTGTGCTACTTGTACGGTAATGTTTCTTGATTTTAGTGAACTGCACAAATGGAGACAAGACTTCCAATCTGTATGTGCACCGTAATATCCCATTGAGGTAAGATAAGGATATTTCACAACTGTTGGCATGTATTTGGCCACTTTCATCAGAAAATTAATATCATTGTTTAGTGCTATACTTGTGCTCCCTAATTGAAATGACAAATCTTACATTGAAGGCGAGGCTTGTCTGTTATTGAACCAAGTGATGAAGGGGAAGAACAAGCGGAAGAACAACAAAAATCAACTCCCGGTGCTGTAATGAAGCACTAGAACTATGATGACACAAGTAATGATATAGTTTTGCATCTTTATTTATTGCTATGGCTGGAACGAGCAATTGTTTTGCCACTAATTTGATGCCACTCTTAATGTAATACGTAATTATCTCTACTTGTGCAAACAGGGATCTTCTTTGAAGATACCATATATTTTAGTGGAACTGCACAAGAAGATGTTGGAAACATTAAACTAATCGAGGAGTATATAGTAAGCATGGCATCCACAGTAGATAGCAACAGATGGTTCCAGAGAAGTGCTTCATCTGTATGCTCTACACAATAAGCCTCCTAACAAAGGTTGGTACTCGCCCACTGATTTCATCCATATGATTGAGCTTTGTCATCTCTATTGGTGTTGTGCTACTGTTTAGATATTGCCATGAAAAAGTGGTATTATCCTTGAGAAGTGATTCATCTGTGTTGTTTTAAATATTTCCTTTCCTTTTTTTCGAGCAAACAGGGATGCTAGCATTTAGTTGTCCTCTTGTCTTTGCACAACAAGATCATCTTCCTCTGAAGAAGAATATGGAGTACGTGAAGTGTATAGTTCCGATTATGCCAGGATGAAGAAGTCCTGTCTATCTTCTCATCAGAAGGAGCAGTTGAAGGATGGTTACATTACTCCCCACAAGACCAAACTAACTTCAGCTCGGAAGGACTGAAACATCTCTATTTTTTGCTTTGATGCATGAGTACAATGTTGTTCTAGGATTCTTTCTGGTGATGTCCATTTTTCTAAAAGTGTGCTCTACTTGGACCATGTAGGTGCCTGTTTAAACTGTCAATTCATAGTACAATGTGCTTTATACTAATCACTTTTTTTGTATTTGTGCAAACAGGGTTGCTCAGCTTGATTTCAGTCGGAACTGCACAAAATGTTCATGAATACATCGAATCATTCATTTCCACCACAAGAAAGGAGGTGCTGATAAGTTCAAGGCGTTGCAACATATAAGGGCGAAATCATACAAGCTACGTGTGAATTTGGTTGATTTTGGTGGAACTGCACAAAAAGAACATCTGGTTTATTTAGCACCAGGTGCCATGTCAATGTCTGAACTGATGGCAAACCCTGCCCATCCCACAATCGTAGGCATTTGATATTTTGGAATGGGACAACCTTGTCAAATTGTGCTCATTGATTTTAGCAAGAAGACATGCGTTTGATATTTTCGAATGGGACGCCATTTGCTGTCAGTAGCGTCGATCAATTTTTTCTTTATTCTTTAGTTGTGAAGTGAATGTTGCCTTTGACATCTGAGTCACTGAGATGCAAAATCATCGTTTGTTTTGAATGTTCTCTATGAATTGCCAGCCCTGTGTGTTTGATTGCAATGTACAGAAACGCTAAAAAGCTGCTCAAACTCTTTGTACTCCTTCTGTTCCTTTTTACTTCGCACATTGTGAAAGTGCATACTTTTTTCTATAAGATTGGTCAAAGTAGAGATACTTTGACTGCAGACAAAACTTGTATGCAGACTAGAAAGGACCGGAGGGAGTACATGTGAAACTACTGCAAACAAGGTGATCACCCTGGGAATAATGCTAGTACGTATTGTTTTGCATGTTCATCCAATACCAGTGATACAGGAATTCGAACTAATCGAAATAAATTCATTCATACATGGTCGGATTTCATATAAACATGCTGGATTTCATTACATTTCATACATTCTTCAACTAAAAAGGGGTGTGCTAGAGGTATAATTAATTAACCGAAGCTACGCACCTGTGTCCCGCTGAGCCGAACAGAAGCTTCAGTGACTTAACTGCAGGTGCAGTTGCGTAACTGACATGTGGCCTGTTGGGCCCACGTGTCAGTCAGCCAACTGCACCAACAGTTAAGTAGAAGCAATGTCCTTCTCCAACACAACTCTTTAACTCCACATCGCCGCCAAGAAGCTAACCTGCCGTCAATGGTTAACCCGCCTAGCTTGGCTTCAACCGGAGGGTAGCAGCGGTGGCCTTACTTGGACCCGAGCGGCGGCAACCTACCATGTTCTACTCTTCCTCGTTTTCTGTGTGGCGAGGCCTCGTTGGTAGCGGGGCGGGCCTCGGCGGAGCCGGCGATGTCCTCTGTCTCGTTGTCAGTGGGCGACGCCTCGGCGGAGCGGTGGAAATCCTCCCCCTCGTTGCCAGCAGGATGGGGCCTCGGCTGAGACCGCGATGTCCTCTGCCTCGTTGTTGGCGGGGCGGGGCCTCGGCGGAGCCGGCAGTGTCCTCTGTCTCATTGTTGGCGCCATGGGGCCTCGGCGGAGCAGGGCCTCATCGACGCCAGCAGAGCAGGGACTCGTCGGAGCAGGCATTGTCCTCTGCCTCGTTCTCAGTCTTGCCAAACAGCACCTCGCCCGCTTCATCACCCTCTTTGTAGGCGGCTGCAGCCTCCGCCACCCGCATGTGGTACCGCCAGCGCTCGAGGCGGCCCTTGCAAACGGAGCGGTACGAGTCGAGCAGCGCATCCTGCTCTGCCCGCTCCGCGGCGATCTGCTCCTCTGCCTGCAGGTGCTCCTGGAGGAGATGGTGGTTGTAGGCGGCGTCGGCATCCGCCTCTCGGAACTGCTCCTCATGCATCTGCCTCACCGTGTCCATATATTGGGCACGAGCCTCGCCAATGGTCATGGTGCAATGCACCGGCGAGGATGGCGCGGAGGAGGGGGTTGGCGCCTGATCGTCGACTACCATGTTCTCTATTAGGATGTTGTCATTCTCCGACTGCCTGCCGGCCAGCCGGTCGGCAGCAATGGCTGCCATCTCCTTGTAGTCCGTCGTCCGCCCATACCGAAGAGCGCTGGAGTGCGAGGAAGCCATGGTGGATAGTAGTGGTGTGGACAGGAGAAAGGGAACGGATGCGGATGACTACGGCTATGGCCGATGCAGCAGTTTATATAGCAATGGTGGGCGGTGGAGGGACGGACGTGTGGCGCCGTAGTAGCCGCCTCGGCAACCGCGTATCATTAATGTGGGTGGCAGATGGACGAGTGGATGGTACTTGTGTCGTTTTAAGGCGGAGCAATCGCCTGCACCGGGGAGCAGGGCGGGCGGCGCTGACTGTTTTGGGAGGAAAGCGCACACGGGCGAGGAGATGGCTTTACTTGGAGAGGATGACAATGGGGACCCACCAGGGCCATAGCCTCACATACGCAAGTTCCTCCTTATTATATAAAACTATAAATTTTTTTGCTTCCTCCTGGTTTCCTGACATCACGGTCCCACACCGTTGTCAACCTATGTAGTCAATAAACGAGAGAATTGCACAAGAAGCGGTCGACAGCTGGGACCAAGCAGCTCGAGTAGTATTTGTGTTTTTGAGGTGTGAGCACTGCAGAGTTTTTTGATGTTTAGCCCAGATATTAATTTTTCTCCTCTAAACAACAACGAAAACATTGCTGCATGTATTAACTAGGCGGGTTGTGACCCGTCTAGCCCAGGCCAGATATCCAGCCCGGATATTAATTGTTTTCAAGCTGAAAATGGCTAGCCCAGCTATTCTTTTTTTAGGAATACCCAGGCAAGGTCAAGTTGTTATTCTCCGCCCCGCTGGGCTCCAAATCTTTCCTAGGAGGGATGCATTAGGCTTAACAATAAAATGGGCTTTAAGAAATAATAAATGGGATGTAATTATAAAACTGGGCAGTTACTATAAAAAAATGCACCAAACACGTAATTACTTTATAAAATATTATTTTTGGATATTGAAAATTTTAATTTCATAAATTGTTGCGAGCGCAATGTTTCGTTGGATTTTTATGTAATATAAATTTATATTGAAATTGTATTTAATCTGACTAGAAATTTCAGGATAAAAATATTTCGGATCCCATCAAAATGTGGGAAATTTTATTGAATTCTGTTTTGAAAGGTTGGCTGAAATGGGTTGTACTTTTAACAAACTGTAAGTGGGTTGTAGTAAATTCCATTAGAATTCAAAATGGGTTGCACATTCTTACAAATCTCAAATGGGCTATAAGTTCTGTGCCACACACTTGTGGCCTTACTAAGTTGACGCGTCCCCTAAAAAAAGAGAGTTAATGCGTATGCAAGGCCTTGTCAACTTATAGTGAACACACGGTTCTAGCAGCAATGGCCGTTGGATGTCCATCCAATGGATGCCATGCTTCATCAATCTTGGATATTCTAGCTTCACCCGCCCAAAAAATGATTCCTCCCCCTGACATCTGGGGCGCACCTTTTCGGAAGCTTCCCTCCACTCACCCACACCCCCTGTTATTCTGTGGTGACGGCAGCCTCACACCGCAGCCGAACCAGTGAACCCTCGTACTCCTCTCCGCCTGGGCATCCACTGCCGCGTCTTCCCCGGCTCCGCGTCGTCCCCTTTGTAGGCCTCGCCGTCATCCATCGTCGTGGTGCTCTCGGCGCGGCGTAGTCAACATGGTCAAGGAACGACTTCCATCGGACGTGGACTGTACGTGGAGAGGCTGACAGCTGGGTCCATGGCCGCAGCAAGGAAGTGCCTCCTTATTACACGGAAAATAATGATTCCTCCACCTGACAACTAGGACCCATCGGACGGGCCACTGTATTGCATGAAAAAATGTTTCCCCCATGACTGCTGGGACCCACCAGCTACATCTTCGCACGCAAGGAAGTGCATCCGGGAAGAAAAACAATTCGCCCCCTGACTGCTGGGACCCACCAACTACATCTTCGCACGCAAAGAAGTGCGTCCAGGAAAAAAAAATGATTCGCCCCCTGACTGCTGGGACCCACCATCTACATCTTTGCGCGCAAGGAAGTGCCTGACAGTCGGGACCCACCTGGTCGAAGCGTACGTAGCGTTGTCATTCTGGCCGCGAACGTGTACGTACATACTGGTGGATGTAGTGGCGCGCACATAGCACATACATCTACGTACATCGGCCAGTGTGGAAGAAAGAAAATACGACCACGTATGTACATACGGGTGGGGTCTCGAGCGCCTACTCGCGCATACGTACGGCCAGGGCTCGTGTACATGGCGGGGTCGGAATGGAGAAACAGCGTCGTCGTCGTGTTCATGGGGAGCCAACCGGCTGGGTCAGAACGGAATGCGCCGTCGTGTTCATCGGGAGGGCTTGGACGGAACAGGCGATGGAAACGAGGTCTGGCGTACCACAGAACGGAGGAAACGGCCTTGTGTTTGACCTGCCACGTTCGAAACGGGATCCTGTTCACCGGGAGGGGTCTGGCTTACCGCAAAATGGAGGAAACGGACTTGTGTTGGACTTCCTACGGGCGAAACGGGGTCCTATTGATCGGGAGGGGTGTGGCATACCGCAAAACGGACGAAACAGACTTGTGTTGGAGCGCTATGATCGAAACGGGGGTCTTGTTCATCGGGAGGGGCGTGGCATACCGCAAAACGGGACTCCACGGGAAACTGTTCATCTCCATCGTTGACCTCCTCCAGCTTCCACGAGCTACTATTAATCCACCGTCGACCTCCTCCAGCCTCCACCTGTGACTGTTCATCCACGGGGCTCTTGTTCATCCAGCCTCCATCACGCGCTACTCCACCAGCTACTGTTCAACCACCCCTCTCCACGGGCTCCTATTCAACCACCCCTCCACGGGCTACTAATCATCCACCCCTCCATCGTCTACTGTTCATCCAGCCCTCCACAGGGTCGTCCTACTCATCCAGCCCTCCACGGGGTCCTGTTCATCTAGCCCCAACCAACTCGGTCGATCGGGGTCCTGTTCATCTAGCCCCAACCGGCTCGGTCGATCAGGGTCCTGTTCATCCACCCCCACCATTCACTGTTCATCCACCCCCCCCCCCCCCCGCAACGCTCACTGTTCATCCAAACCCCTCTGCAACGCTCACTGTTCATCCAGACGCAGCACCGATCGGCTTCAGTTAGCAACAGTAGCGAAGGAATCACTCGATCGCTCAGGTTCAGTAATGCGTAGCCTGTAGTGCAATCACTCGGGTTCAGCTAGGCGACGCCTTGCTCGGATTCACTTAGAGTCCAACACCTTCCACACGTGCGTGTACGTGTAACAGAGAAACGCGCATCGCTCGGTGCCCGACCACCCACCGTAACCGGGAACTCCCCGAAATTTTCCTCGCCCTCGCTTCTACCACGGTTTTTTCCGTCATGGACGGCCCAAAGAATGTCATGCAGTTGCGTCTCCGGCCCATCCAGGACGAAAAGCCCATTTTCTGTCATGATTTTTTGTCATGGAAGTAGGAACCCACCACATCTATGATGATACCGGGTTTTGTCACAATTATCGTCATAGAAGTGTCATAAGTATGACAGAAAAAAAATTCGTTCAGCCCAAAATGTCACCGATGTGTCTTTTTTTTGTAGTGGCCACTCCTGGTGAGGGCCTCGGTCGTCTCATCATCCTCCGCCTCGTCCTCCTCCTCGGCCATAGCCCCGGTCGTTGTGCTCGGGGCGTCGACCGAAGTGTCCTTCTCGAATGGCCCTGAGCTCTTGGCATTCGTTGGTGTTGTGGGTGTGGAGGTTTTGGTAGGCGCAGAACGGCCGGCTGCCCTTGGACGACTCCGGCTGGTCCCTGCCGTGCTTCGTGTCTGGCTCTGTTGCGAGCATGGCTGCTCCTTTGATCTTCACATCCTTGGCCTTGGCCTTCTTTTCTTCTGGGTCAGCAGCTGGAAGCTCGAGGAGGGACAGGCGTCCCTCCTCAGCTCTTGAGCACTTGGTCGCCAGGTTGAATTATTCCAGGGATGTGCACAACTCCTCGCGGATGGCGACCTCCTCCTTCATCTTGACGTCACGGACGCCATCAGAGAACGCTGAGATGATGGCCTCGTCCGTCACCTTGGGGATCTTGAGGCGAGCACTGTTGAAGCGCTGGATGTATTTCTGCAGGGTCTCCCTAGGCTGCTTGATGCGGCGCAGGTCACTCGCGGCCGGGGGGCGGTCGCGGGTGCCCTAGAAGTTGGCGATGAAGCGGCTACGCATCTCGTCCCATGAGGAGATCGAGCCAGGTGGCAAGTTCAGGAACCAGGTGCGGGCACCATCCTTGAGCGCCATGGGAAACTAGTTCGCCATGACTTTTCGTCTCCATTGGCCGCCTCGATGCCCATCTCATAAAGCTGCAAGAATTCTGCGGGGTCGGCAGTACCGTCATAGCGAGGGGCAGGTCCGGCTTGAACTTGCCCGGCTAGGCGACGCTGCACAGCTCGGTGGTGAAGGCACAACAACCTCCTGTGGCCACTGGAGCCCTTTGCTGACGCGAAGCCTGCTCTTGGTGGTACCCGCGCACTGCCGCCAGGGGCAGCATGGGGCCTTGGCGCGCCGGTGCTGACATGGCGGTCTTGCCGTGCTGGTGCAGGGAGCACGTGGGTGCCTTCTTGAGGTCTAGGGATTTCTTGGCAGCTTCTTTCTTGTCGCGCGGGTGCTGGATGAGGTGGGTCACATCCAGGGCCGTGCGCCTTGGAGCTAGGTCACCCTCTTGGGGCAGAGGTGGTGGAGGCGCTCCCTAAGCCGCATCGCCCATGCTTGACGGAGGGCGAGGCAGCGAAAGGGACGGCGCGGGAGAGCCCCTGCGGTGCTGACGAGCTCGGTGATGCGAGCGAGCCATTCTTCGTAGAGGTCATCGACGGGGCGGTAGTGCAGGAAGTCACGTGCCAGGAGCAACGTGGTCTGCGCGTCCGTGGGGGCGCGACGAGTGTGTGACGACGAACTAGCTGGGGTCAGCGACGGAGTGGCGGTGCGGCCTTCCCACCGCACTGAGGGGTGCAACGAAGATGCTTGCTGCTTGTACCCCGCCGGGACGGTGGTGGCGTTGGCGGCAGGCAACGGAGAACAACGAGGAGGCCCGCCGACGGGAGCCTTCTGGGCGACGCGGGCGGTGAGAGCAGCTCGGCGCTCGGCGCGGGCTCGGCGAGCGTCTACCATGGATGCGACGAAGCGATGGGACGCTGATCAGCGGAAAGAAGATTTCGGCGCACCCCTACCAGGCACGCCAAAATGTCGGATATCGGGTTCCGGCAAAACCCTTAAGGTTCGAACACTGGGGTGCGCATGAAGATATCTCCCCACCGAAACACGCCCTCAGCTCGCCGTGATCCCTAAGCTAGATCGATGAACAACGCAAGAGACACAAGATTTATACAGGTTTGGGCCACCGTTGTGGTGTAATACCCTACTCCTATGTGTGGTGGTGGATTGCCTCTTCGGCTGATGATGAACAGTACAGAGGAAGAACAGCCTCGCGAGGAGAGGTGTTCTTGAGGTGGAGTGGTGTTCTACTTGGGAAGGATTCGATCCCTCCAGATCAGATGAGATATCTTTTACTGTGGTGGCTAGTCCTATTTATAGAGGCCCTGGTCCTCTTCCCAGATATTGAGCGGGAAGGGATCCAACAACGGCCATTTTGATAGGGGACAGCTAGTACAAGCTATCCTGATGAAAGGTGGTCTTCGCCTGCCAAAGTTGCTGGTGATGACGCCGTCTTGGGCTCCATGGTGACCTCCGTCCTGCCGTCCTGCTGGTCCTGGTCTCATTGCACCGATATGGAAACCTTTGCCTGATGCCTCGGTACTCCGCGCCTGCGCTTGCCCCCTTTGCACCAAAGAGGAAACAAGGACACTGCACGGTCTGGCGCCCGCCTGGTCTCGATCGTCACGGCTTGTGTCATGGGTACCTCGCGAGGTACCCCTTGCCTTGATCTCTCCGCCTCCTCGTGAGTCTGCGTGGTCAGGCCACTCCCGAGGAGGCCTTGTGTCGTCTGCCCCATGAGGCTTGGCCCCTCGCGAGGGTCTTGAGTGTTTGGTTGGTGAAGACAGGCCGTACTGGGCCACTGGTTGAGCCAGGCTGCAGGCCACAGGCAGGCAAGTCTGGGGACCCCCGTTGCCAGAACGTCGACGTCCTCTTTGGTGCTAAGGAGGCAAGCGCTAGCACAGAGTCCAGAGGAGTCAACCAAAGGTTACCGTTTACGTGCAACAAGACCAATACCGCCTGGACGGCAGGACGGATGTCATCACCAAGCCCACCACAATGTCACGAGCAGAATCTCTGCAGGCGAAGACCACCTTTCATAAGGATTGTCCACTGTGGGATCCCTTCCCGCCTAAGTTTTGGGGAAGAGGACCGAGGCCACTCTAAGTATAGCCTAGCCACCACCATAGCAAAGGGACGAATCCTCAGAGGTCGAATCCCTGGAGCTCATAAACACCTGCAGAGCAGACCCTGCGAGGCTTGTCTTCCTTGTACTAGTTCATCCTCAGCCCCACGTGGGGCTAATCCACCACAAAGCAGGACTATGGTTTTACACCACAAGGTGGCCCGAACTTGGGTAAACTACCGTGTCCATTTGCTTTCCTGTTCATCGAGCTAGGCCATGAGAGCAGCGAGTTGGCTAGCCGGAGAGGTTGAGTTCTTCGGACATGCCCAGAGTTCGAACATTCCTTGGGTCTGCGGAGCCCTGAATCCGACATTTGGCGTGCCAGGTACGGGCGTGTCGAAGTATTGCTTCCTTGCCAGTTGCGCCTCTCACCTCTCTCGCCATCTCGCTTCCATGGAGGCCGTCGTCCCACTCAGAAGACAGCCGGGCATGTTCAAGGGTGCCACAGGCCACCGCGCCTTCTCCCCCACCTTGAAGTGGGTGCGATGGCCGCCGAAGTTTAGGCCGGGGTTGCCGCCACGATACGATGGCATGGCGGACCCCGCAGAGTTCATACAGATGTATGCGGAGGCCATCAGGGAGGCCGGCGACGACGACAAGGTCATGGAAAATTGTCTCCCTACGGCTCTCGCAAATACGCCACGTGCTTGGTTCCTTGATGCATTAGTGAGGTACACATCGATAACATGTATATCAAATATACCTTTCACTTTGCCATCTTTCTTATCCTCCAAATACTTGGGGCAGTTCCGCTTCCAGTGACCAGTCCCTTTGTAGTAGAAGAACTCAGTTTCAGGCTTAGGTCTAGACTTGGGTTTCTTCCCGGGAGTAGAAACTTGCTTGGTATTCTTCTTGAAGTTCCCCTTCTTACCTTTGCCATTTTTCTTGAAACTAGTGGTCTTGTTAACCATCAACACTTGATCCTCCTTCTTGATTTCTACCTCCGCAGCCTTTAGCATTGCGAAGAGCTCGGGAATTGTCTTTTCCATCCCTTGCATATTATAGTTCATCATGAAGCCTTTATAGCTTGGTGGCAGTGATTGAAGAACTCTGTCAATGACACTATCATCAGGAAGATTAACTCCCAACTGAGTCAAGTGGTTATGGTACCCAGATATTCTGAGTATGTGTTCACTGACATAACTATTCTCCTCCATATTGCAGCTATAGAACTTGTTGGAGACTTCATATCTCTCAACTCTGGCATTTGCTTGAAATATTAACTTCAACTCTTGGAACATTTCATATGCTTCATGAGGTTCAAAATGTCTTTGAAGTCCCAATTCTAAGCCGTAAAGCATGGCACACTGAACTGTCGAGTAGTCACTAGATCGATCTTGCTAGACGTTCATAACATCAGCATCTGCTTCTACAGCAGGCCTTGCACCTAGCAATGCTTCTAGGATGTAATTCTTCTGTGGAGCAATGAGGATAATCCTCAAGTTACGGACCAAGTCTTTGTAGTTGCTACCATCATCTTTCAACTTAGCTTTCTTTAGGAACGCATTAAAATTCAAGGGAACGGTAGCACGGGCCATTGATCTACAACAATATAGATATGCAAAAAACTATCAGGACTAAGTTCATGATAAATTAATGTTCAATTAATCATATTAGTAAAGAACTCCCACTTAGATAGACATCCCTCTAGTCATCTAAATGATCACGTGATCCATATCAACTAAACCATGTCCGATCATCACGTGAGATGGAGTAGTTTTCAATGGTGAACATCTCTATGTTGATCATATCTACTATATGATTCACGTTTGACCTTTTAGACTCGGTTTTCTAAGGCCATATCTGCATATGCTAGGCTTGTCAAGTTTAACCCGAGTATTCTGCACGTGCAAAACTGGCTTGCACCCGTTGTATGTGAACATAGATCATATCACACCCAATCATCACGTGGTGTCTCGGCACGACGAACTGTCGCAATGGTGCATACTCAGGGAGAACACTTATACCTTGAAATTTAGTGAGGGATCATCTTATAATGCTACCACCGTACTAAGAAAAATAAGATGCATAAAAGATAAACATCACATGCAATCAAAATATGTGACATGATATGGCCATCATCATCTTGTGCCTTTGATCTCCATCTCCAAAGCACCGTCATGATATCCATTGTCACCAGCTTGACACCTTGATCTCCATCATAGCATCATTGTCGTCTCGCCAACTATTGCTTCTACGACTATCGCTACCGCTTAGTGATAAAGTAATGCAATTACGTGGCGATTGCATTTCATACAATAAAGTGATAACCATATGGCTCCTGCAAGTTGCCGATAACTTGTTACAAAACAAGATCATCTCATACAACATTTTATATCACATCATGTCTTGACCATATCACATCACAACATGCCCTGCAAAAACAAGTTAGACGTCCTCTACTTTGTTGTTGCAAGTTTTACGTGGCTGCTATGGGCTTCTAGCAAGAACCGTTCTTACCAACGCATCAAAACCACAACGATTTTTCGTCAAGTGTGCTGTTTCAACCTTCAAAAAGGACCGGTCGTAGTCAAACTCGATTCAACTAAAGTGGGAGAAACAGACACCCCCCAGCCACATGTGTGCAAAGCACGTCGGTAGAACCGGTCTCATGAACATGGTCATGTAATGTTGGTTCGGGCCGCTATATCCAACAATACCGCCGAATCAAAGTATGAAGATGGTGATAAGCAGTATGACTATTATCACCCACAACTATTTATGTTCTATTCGTGCATATCATCTACGCATAGACCTGGCTCTGATGCCACTGTCGGGGAATGTAGCATGCAATTTCAAAATTTTCCTACGAGCACGAAAGATCTATCTAGGAGATGCATAGCAATGAGAGGGGGAGAGTGTGTCCACGTACCCTCATAGACCGAAAGTGGAAGCATTATGTTAACGCGTTTGATGTAGTCAAACGTCTTCACGATCCAACCGATCTAGCACTGAACGTACGGCACTTCCGAGTTCACAACACGTTCAGCTCAATGACGTCCCTCGAACTCTTGATTCAACAGAGGGTCGAGGGAGAGTTTCATCAGCACAACAGCGTGATGATGATATTAATGATGTGATCCACACAGGGCTTCGCATAAGCACTATGATGATACTATTAGAGGAGTAAACAATGGAGGGGGCATTGCACACGGCTAAGACAATGTTGTGCCTTTGGGGTGCCCCCTGCCCCCGTATATAAAGGAGGAGGGGAGGAGGCGGCCCGCCTAGGGGGCGCGCCAAATGGGGGGATTCCCACTAGGACTCCAAGTCCTAGTAGGACTCCCCTTTCATTTCCGGAGTAGGAGAAGTGATGCGGAGCATCCCACGATCATCCCCATGGACGTATCTACATCTCCCACACCACCACTTGGACCAATGACAAGAGCTCGAGCAAAGGCTATCAAAGATAATGTCAGGACCCCAACTCAATGCCACATCGATCTAGCATGTAACACCTCATATCACTTTGCGGCCTCACGCACGGTATTCCCACGGGTGTCGCCTTACCTTGGCCCGGGACCGTTTGCGCCTTTTGGCACACGTATATGACGGTGTCGCTAGCATCCATATGATAAGGAGCCCGGGCTGACATGGCTAGTCGTAAACCCAAAGGGGCACAGACTTACAGGGACAGGCATCCATGACCCAGCATCGAACGTGTCGGTCATCAACGAGTGAATCCAGGATGTAGCACTGGGCTAGCAGGACTCCGGTGAACCGGGCTGTAGCAGGCTAACAGGACTCCGGTATTCATCGCGTGACATTTCCCCGAAGGGATAGACACAGGAACGAAGAAGGACACATGCGGGCCAGCCTAAGTGTTCCGGAGCAGTAGCAAGCTACCATGGCTCAGTGGAAACACTAGGAGACATTTCCCGGTAAGAGAGGCTACTAAAGATAAACAACTAGATAGTCAGATCCCACACATACCAAGCATTTCAATAACATACACACAATATGCTCGATATGTGCAAATACAACATGGCATCACAACATGACTCTACGACTCAAGTAATTTATTCAATAGGCTCCGAGGAGCGAGATATTACAAACATGGGTCTCATGACCCAACAATCAGAGCATACAAATCAAAGCACAAGCGGAAGCTATCATGTCTGGGTACAGACATCTATAACTGAAAAAGGCTGAGAAGCCTGACTATCTACCAGATCCCGCCGGGGCACAAGATCGTAGCTGAGGTAACAAGCTAAACGTCGAAGTCCACGCGAAACTACTAGTGAGACCGAAGTCTCTCTGCAAAAGATAAAATAGGCAAACGTGAGTACAAATGTACCCAGCAAGACTTACATCAGAACTAACTACATATGCATCATTATCAACAAAGGGGATGGTGGGGTTTAACTGCAGCAAGCCAGCTTTGACTCGATGGCTATCCTGAACTACGACTGCAATGTAACTCTTTTGAGGTGGCGCACACGAGTCCACATATTCACCACCCAATACACCACTATGGATCCGCTCCCGTCTCCCTACGAGGACGCCATCCATAGCACTCACGCTTATCTTGCGTATTTTAGAGTATCCACTTTCACTTGTCTATGAACTGATATAAGCAACCCATAAGTCCTTTTCCGCGGACACGGCTATTCGAATAGATGATGTTAACCCTGCAGGGGTGTACTTCTTCATACATGTTTCCACCACTTAGCGTCTGCACACGACATGTGCTCGGCAGACTTCAAGCGAAAGCCGACGTGGGTGTAGACCACGACCTACCTAAACACTCAAGTCTCTAGTCCAGGTTTATCGCCTATTTGGGTTCCATCCATGAGGAGATCCGGCCGGAGTTTCGCTCACAGCCCCAAACGATGTGAACAGGGTTCCGTGACACCAAACGGGCGCCCGGTTTACCCGGCCACGTGCCTACCGCATCACAGCCCACCCCTACGGTCAGCGCTGTCCAGGGCCTCCAGCATACTACTAACACCAGAAACTACTTGCAACTCCTGGACAGAGGACAAGGGTGAATAAGAAGTCGAGCGGGGTCATATTTCAGGGCCCAATGTATGGTAGTAGCTGAATCATGGATCACAAACACAGAACCCAGTTCCTGAGGACGGCTTCAATGAGACAACCCACCATGTACTCCTACATGGCCTCTCACCGACACCTTTTACCAAATCGTGTTCACACACTTAGCTCACACATAGTAGGACATGTTCACACACCTCTGATTCATCCCGGATGAATCAGACCTGACACAACTCTAAGCAGTAGCAGGCATGACAAACAAGCATGAATGAGTAGGCACAACTGGGCTCAAACAACTCCTACTCATGCTAGTGGGTTTCATCTATTTACTGTGGCAATGACAGGTCATGCAAAGGATAAAGGGGTTCAGCTACCGCAGCAAGTAACAAATATGTCGTTGTTGTCCTAATGCAGTAAAAGAGAGCAGGAGCGAGAGAGTGGGATTTTATCGGAATGAACAAGGGGGTTTTGCTTGCCTGGCACTTCTGAAGATAACATTGAGTCTTCCTCAGTGTCAACGATCGCATCATCGGTATCACGTCTATCGAGAGGGGACAAATACCGGCAACACAGAAGGGAACACAATCAATGCAATGCACAATATGATGCATGATCAGGACATGGCAAAATGAATGTGTTTTGAGCTAATGCAACTAGCAACAGATTAAATGAAGTTGGTTTGAATACAAGATTCAAATTGAAACTCCATATGTGATTATTCAAATGCCATTTAAATGATTTGTGCTAAACAGCATCTATAAGTTCTTCTAACATGCATGAAAATGGTACAGATGGATTCCTTGGATTTTTCTGATAATTTTTCATATATAATTTATTTAATTTGGAGTTACGGTTGAATTTCTATGATTTTTAGAAGTTTTTTACCATTTTCTGGAATTTTCTGAATAAAAACAAATCCAGAAAACATTACCGCGTCATCCTGACGTCATGATGACGTCAGCAGGTCAACGTGGCACAGTCCGGTCAAACTCTGACCTGTGGGTCCCGAGTGTCAGTGGTTAGTTAACTAACCAAATGTAGCTAGCATTAAAATATTGCTAATCCTGGTTTAGTTAGTGGCCTGGGGCCCACACGTCAGTGAGAGAGAGGGGGAAGTAAAACCGGGCAGTGGGGTCAACCCACGCCGGTCAACGGTCAGCGGTCGCCGGCGTTTAGCCGCCGGCGAGTCCCGACGCGGTGGTGCGCTGCGGAAATGGCCTACAGAGCGCCGTTTGGCGCGCGGAGCACAACTACGGGATGCGGACGCTCGTCCGCATCCAACCAGGGTGGTGGCGCGGCCGGGGAGTGGCCGGAGAGTGGTCGGCGACGAGCTTTAGCGGCGGCCGGAGTTCGGCGTCAGTGAGGACGGCGCTGCGGTGCACGGGGGAAGGAGCAGGTGTGTGCGTTCGGCTCCTGAGAGCACGGTTAGCAGGCGGGTGCTACTAGGGCGAGCGGAGGAGCTCGGGAGCACGGGGCTCACTGGCCATGGCGGTGGGCGGAGCTCGGTTTCGTGGGGCGGCGGCTAACGGCCGAGAACGGAGGGGGTGAGCAAGGGGGAAGGCGCAGGAGCTCACAGCGAGTTCGAGGGGGCAGTCAGCAGGCTCGGGGACGACCTGTGTGCGGCAAATCGACGACGGCAATCATCGGACAGAGACGAGGAAGATGGCGACGCTGGCGGCTCCATAGGGCCTCTGCGTTGGCTTTCCTCAATGGAGAGGCGTGGTGCAAGGTGGCGGAGGTGCTGGACTGATCGGGGAGGCAAGGCATCGGCGGTGGGCACGGCAGCAACGAGCAGCGGCGACGGTGGCGCTCAGGTTCGGGCAAGATAGAGGGAGCAGAGGGGAGGAGGGCCTCGGGGAAGAGTGAGGGAGTGGCCCTGGGCGTCTTCGTGGCGCCGCGAGGAAGTCGGGGAGGCTGCCACGGCGAAGCAGGAGGTGGAGGCCTCCGCGTGCGTGCGTGCGTGCGTGCTACTTCGCCTCTGCCTACTGGCAGAGGTTGAAGACAGCCGCTCTGCCCCGGTGGGCTGGACTGGTGTAGCTGGGCCGGCTACACGTAAGTGGCCCAGGTAGGCTTCTGTTCTGTTTTTCTTTTATTTAATTCTTTTGCCACTGTTTTGAATTAAAAATAATAATTCAAACAATGCCAAAGCTCCTCTGAATATTTTATTTTGCTAGATGGACTTTTCCAAAAGCTCATAAAATAATTCAGGGATATTTGAAATTATATTCTAATTATATGAATATAATTCAAATTCAAATAGCTAATTAATTAAATTCAAAGTCCCAAAAATAAATCCTTAAAAATGTTCAATATTTTGGTTGGGACCAGAACCCTTACCAAAAATTATCAAACATTTAAGAAGAGCATTTTGGAGCAATGAATGAGATTTCTAGGGTTTTTGCCCCTCTTTTATTTAAGTTTTTGAGGCTTCCAAAATTCCTCAGTTCAAGTTTCAAAAGTATAGACATGATGCACACATGAAGCTAGCCTAGAGCATTACCAGCAGCTAGGGATGTGACAGATAAGGTGAACTCGCTCCTCTCCGGACAACCAGTTTCTACACACAAGACATGGCTAATACCTCAAAAAAGTGGAAACACTATGTGTGATCAGGTAGTTGGAGGAAGGCCACGGAATAGCTACATCCAATGGACAAGACAGCAAGGACACCGAGTACGAAGGAAAAGAAAAAGATCTACCGATGAAGCTCCTGTGAGCGGGCGTCCGACGCCTGACGCTCGAGCCAGCGGACGTCCGACCTGGACCGGACATCCGGCGCCTGAAGGCCCAGCCGACCCAAGTCCCTGCTGACGAGAGCTACAGCGAGCGGACGTCCGGCCCCCTCCGGACGACCGGCAACACTGCCCAGCGGGCGGACAATCGACCTGGACCGGATGACCGATAGTTCCACACCAGAGCCAATTCTGCAGAAGACCGAAGCCACCGGACAACCGGCGACCGGACGATCGGCCGCCTCCGGACGTCCGACAACTCGTTCATAGAACATAATTAGCGGAAGTCCGAGCCCTACCGGACGTCCGGACCTCCACGAGCAATCGGACGACCGGTAGAGACCGGACGTTCGCTGCCTGTGTGTGCGCAGCTTCGGGCCCAAGGCCCATGTACCTTGTCATTCTGCCCCCTTTTGCACTTAGACTATAAATAGACCTTCTCCTCATCCTAGTTAGGGTTAGCATTGTGATAGCTCATATTTGAGATAGAGCTTTGCTCATCCACTTGGTTACTTCTCCTCGGAGCTCACGACCTCTTCGGAGAAGATCCCCCAAGCGGATTCAAGACCCCATCACGGGAAGACCCTTCAAGACCTCCTCATGAGAAGACCTTTTCTATCATCCTTTGTTGACCTTGAATCGTGTATCACTCTTTGTGCTTCGAGCATCTAGCATATGTGTGACCAAATATTGCTCGTTGAGTGATTTCTATCATGCTTCCCCTCATGATTTCTCCTCGTGTTCTTCGTGTTCTTCGTGTTCTTCGTATGATTCCCTCCAATCATGAAAGATCTGGCATCTAGGGTTCTATCCTACATCATCTTGGATCAGAGCAAGGTTGATCATGAATTTGGAGCCCCTACCCCTCTTTTTCTAGCCTTCTTTTGCTTGATTTCCTCCTATATTTCAAAAAAAATCCCCACCAAAAATAGCCCCAATTTTTTTTTGTGATTTTTTGGTGTGATGAAGTTTTGTTGGATTTGATCCATGGTGCTTTGCCACGAGTGGATCTAGCTTTCCCCCATCATCTCCACCATTTCCATCCACACAATCGCACGAATTTGACCAATTTTGCCTCCTCCACCACGAACCTGAGCTGTTCATCCCGTGCCCAAAATTGCCCAGGCATCGGACGTTCGCTAGCTACCGGATGTTTGACGACCGGACGACCGCTCCCCGACCGGACGTCCGTTGTTCCCTGACGAAACTGATTTTTTTTGCCCGGAAATTTTCAGCCACCGCCACCACTCCCACATATGCACTTCAACTCCCATTCCACCACCACATATGCAATCTGATAAAACCACCTCTTTCCGCAAGCACCACCTTTGCTTAACCGCTACCACCTCCGACAATTTTGACCCATTTTGGTCTTTGGGAATTTGAGTTGCCGTTCCCGTGTCCTATTGTGTTTCGGCTATATAGGTATGGTTTGAAATCAACATCACCATCGATCATATTTGCCAAGGACTCGTCATCGCCAACAACCGTCTGTGCTTACAAACGACTCCCTCGGCGGTAACCTCGACGACATCTTAATCTATTCCTTGACATTGCATTGATAACCACCATAGCCCAATTTTGTGTTGCTTTCCCATCGAGACTAGCCTTTGAGTATTGCCGGCAACGTGACTTGTGCACACTAGTGATCATACTTTCCATAGCATACATACCACATCATTGCAGTGCATATCTTGGAATCATCTCTTGTGTCACAAAGTTGTCATCACATATACACAATTGCTATCTTGGTTCATGAAGTTTTGCATGAGAAAAGAGCTCATAGAGAAAGAGCCAAATAATCTTTTAAGCAAGTGGGAAAGATAAGCAAAGAGCTTATAAGCAAGAACCATAGCATCATATTACATTAAGATTGTCATATTCGACCATCTTGGATCATATCACCGGAATACCATACATATAGCATACTTGGGATAGAAGTCGTTGCATTTTTGCCTAGTAGGTTGTGCACAAGTTTCGTATCCCCCTATTGTGCAATCGTGCTAGCGTCTCTCTAGTGTTGTGCAACAAGAGCATTTTCGTGGATTCCGCATTTTGGCTCATTCCTTGGTTGCATGACCTCACTTATCTATTTGCGTGTGTGTTTCCGTGTAGCATATCTTGCTATTGGTCTACTTGTTGCATTTGCAAATTTGTGAATCTTTTCCAACATTTTTGAGGCTCACTAACAATTTCTTCAAATTTTGTGCCACCATCCTAACTGAGCTCCACCATAAGCTTTTACTTGTGTAGGTGTGAGAACCGACAAGAATTGGTACCAATTGTGATATTTCCTTGTTCCACATTTGAGTGATCATTGATCCATCTTCAACATTGGTCAAGGAACATTGGGTATAAGCTCTTCTCTTTCTCCCACTCACATATTTGCTTGGAATGATGGATAGGCCAAGTTCTTCTAGCAACCCACTCTTCATCGAGCAAGACGACGACATGTCATCCTATGTCACCAAGAGGCACCTCTTCGGTGCACAAAGAGCTTTGCATCAAGAACAACAAGCAATGAGCTACCGCATCGACAATCTCGCCACCGACTAGCGATTCTCTGCGCAACGAACAAGAGACTACTTCGACAACAAGCTCGACCGCCACAAACAAGAGAACGATGCAAGAATGGACGAGATTTGTGCCTTGTTGGTAAACCGCTCTTATACCACTTCGTTCTACTCAAGACAGAGCCGCTCTAGTCGACACTCCGATGACACCCTCTCCGGCTCAAGTACACCGACATCGCACACGCTACGTCGAGCCGCGCACCTTGACTGTCAAGAAACTCGCAATCCTATACACGGCAATCATCCACAAGAGCAATTTGACGAGCAACCACATCATCATCGCCAAAACCAAGATACTCTTGCACAAGCACAAGAAAAGCAACATCAACGTCACAAAGAGGAAGAGCAAGCGCGCCAACACCAAGACGAACAAGATGCCGAGGCTCAATGTCTTAAACAACAACAACGTGAAGCTCAAGCACTTAAGGTGCAATGTGCCCTTCGAGAGTAAAGTCGAGCCATCGCCAACCGCAACCGAGATATGCGCAATCAAGAGGAAGCACTTCGCGAAGAAATTCAAGAGCGAAACTACCAAGAAAGAGTGCATCGTCAAGTCCCCCAGGCTCATCCACAAGCTCGACAAGCTCCTCCACAACCTCAAGTTCATCATGAGCATGATGACTATGGAAATCATCCACGCCAAGAGCAATAAGAGGTTGACAATCATCCACGTCAAGGGCGTCATCATCACCCTCGACCCCAACACAATGAAGAGCAATGCTAAGGCAAGCTCAAGTTCACCATGCCCAAGTTCAATGGAAGCAATGATCCTGAAGAGTACCTTTCATGGGCATTGAAGGTCGACAAGATCTTTCGTTTGCACAACTATGAGGAAGAGAAGAAGATCTCTATGGCATCCCTTGAGTTCTAAGACTATGTGCTCATATGGTGGGAACAAGTCCTTGAGCGCCGAGAGGCAAGAGGTGAACCACCAATCACCACATGGAATCAAATGAAGGATGTCATGCGAGCACGCATTGTGCCAACATACTACAACCATGATCTCTTCAAGAAACTCCAACTCCTCAAACAAGGAACAAAGAGCGTTGAAGAATACTACAAGGAAATGGAGATTGCCATGATAAGAGCCAATGTCACGGAATATGATGAGGAAACTATGGACCGTTTCTTGAATGGCCTCAATCATCCGATCAAGAAGATTGCTGACTTCCAACCCTACTCCAACCTCATTGAGCTCGTGCATCAAGCTACCAAAGCGAAATTTCAATTGCAAGATGACTACAAGTACGCCAAGTAATCTTCCAAGAGCTACGGCTTCTCCAACAACCAAGCTTCAACGACTCCAACAACTTCTACCTCAACCAAACCATCAACAAGCAATGGCGACAAGTCAAGCTACAAGAAAACTTTGACCACCTCAAGTCATCCTCCCACTACAAGCAACTTCAAGCTGCGAGCTTCATCATCTACTCCAACCCATGAGACCGTCAAGACAAGTTCCATCAAGTGTTTCACATGCGGCGGCCGAGGCCACAAGTCCTTTGAGTGTACCAACAAGCGCACCATGATCCTCAACGATAACGGAACCTATGACTCCATGAGTGAAGAGGAAATGGAAGCACTTGAGCAAGTGGCCATGCACCGGCGTGTGAACAAAGATGAAGATGATCAAGTCTTTTGTGATGAGGATTCGAGCCCCACTTTCGTTGTCTCCCAAGTCTTTACTCTTCAACATAAACAAGACGAAGACCAAAGATGCCACATCTTCCACACCAAGGCTGGCATCAATGGAAGATCCGCCGAGGTCATCATCGATGGAGGGAGTTGTCACAACTTGGCAAGTGAAGAACTATGCTCCAAGGTCCAATTGGTCAAGATGAATCACCCGCACCCCTACAAGGTTCAATGGCTAAGCAATTCCGGCACTATCAAAGTCGAGCATACAGTGAAAGTCTCCTTCAAGATTGGAGCATATGAAGACAGTTTGGAGTGTGATGTCATTCCGATGTCCATTTGCCACATCATTCTTGGTCGACCATGGCAATTTGACCGCGGCGTCATCCACAACGGGCGTACTAATCACTATAGCTTCAAGATGAATGGAAAGGAGTACGTGCTACGACCTCTGTCTCCAAGTCAAGTGATCGCCAACAAGCAAGCCACCCATCATGGAGAAAAGAGTGAGAGAGTGACCCACCCAAAAGAGAGTGAGCGCCACAAGCCAAAATCGAGTGCATCCACGATGAGCGACAAGAAAAACTTAGTCCTATTAGACACCAAAAGTGAGATGAGAGAAGTGTGTGAGAATCCATCAAGTGTTATGTCCTTGTGTGCAAGGACGAGGCTCCGAAAACTAACACCTCTCATGATCTACCTTTAGTGTTGTGTTCTCTTTTGCAAGAATTCCAAGATGTTTTCCTCGAGGAACTACCTCCGGGTCTACCTCCACTACGAGGCATTGAACACCGAATCGACCTCATCCCCGGAGCACCTCTACCTAACAAGGCTCCCTACCGTGTCAACCCTGAGGAAACTAAGGAGATCCAACGGCAAGTACAACAACACATCAACAACGGCCATGTACGTGAAAGCTTGAGCCCTTGTGCCGTTCCGATAATCCTTGTTCCAAAGAAAGACCATACTTATCGCATGTGTTCCGATTGTTGCCCCATCAATGCTATCATCGTTAGATATTGTTACCCTATTCCACGTCTAGATGATATGCTTGATGAGCTTAGCGGAGCCACCATTTTCTCTAAGATTGATCTTAGGAGTGGCTACTATCAAATTCGCATCCAAGAAGGTGATGAATGGAAAACCGCATTCAAGACCAAATTTGGCTTATATGAATGGTTAGTTATGCCAATGGGTTTATCCGAAGCACCCGGTACTTTCATGCGAGTCATGCATTTTTTTCTTCAACCCTATATTGGTGTATTTGTTGTGGTCTACTTTGACGATACTCTTGTATTTAGCAAATCCCTCAAAGATCATGTCACCCATCTTAGAACTGTGTTGCAAACCCTTAGGAAAGAGCGCCTTTATGCTAATATGGACAAATGCCTTTTTGGTGTTGATAAGCTTGTTTTCTTGGGTTTCGTTGTGTCTTCTAGGGGTGTGCATGTAGATGAATCTAAGATCAATGCTATTAAAACTTGGCCCCAACCAACTAACCAACTTGCAACAAGTGTGTAGTTTTCTTGGTTTAGCCAGTTTCTATCGTCGATTTGTGAAGGATTTTAGCACCATTGCTTCACCTTTGCATTCTTTGAGTAAGAAAAATGCGCCTTTTGTTTAGGGACCATCCCAAGATACCACATTTAATGAGCTTAAAAATTTGCTTACTCATGCTCCCGTGCTTGCATTACCCAACTTTGACAAACCTTTTGAAATTCATTGTGATGCTAGTGGTAATGGCATAGGAGGTGTGTTAACGCAAGAAAAGCGGCCCATAGCATACTTTAGTGAGAAACATGCTGGAGCGCAACTCAATTATCCCATAAATGACAAAGAGTTATATGCTTTAGTGCGAGTTTTGCGTGACTGGGAACATTATCTTCGTCCTCATGAATTTATCATCCATACCGATCATGAAACGCTCAAGTACCTAAAGGGTCAAACTAAGTTGAACAAGTGTCATGCTAAGTGGAGTGAATTCATTGAGTCCTTCCTTATGTCATCAAGTACATCAAAGGTAAGGAAAATGTTGTGGCGGATGCTCTTTCTGCATATGCATGCTTGTCACTAAACTAGAACTGAGTGTCATTGGCTTTGAGCACATAAAAGACTTGTATGCGCATGATCCTACTTTTGCAATTCCTTATGCCAAGTGTTTGACGCATACATCTTGGAAACACTATTATATCAAGGACGATTACCTTATGAGAGCTAACAAACTTTGCATTCCCTGGTCTTCTCTTTGTTCGCTCCTTTTGGAAGAGGCTCATGGAGGCGGACTAATGGGACACTTTGGACGCGACAAGACATTCGCTATGCTATCTAAGAACTATTTTTGGCCCAAGATGTTCCACGACTCTCGCTTCACCAACCGATGCTCTACATGTCACAAAGCTAAGTCAAAAGCTCAATCCCATGGTCTTTACATGCCTCTTCATATTCCTTATCAACCTTGGGAAGACATTAGCATGGACTTTGTACTTGGTGTGCCTAGAACTCAAAATGGGAAGGATTCCGTGTTTGTCGTTGTGGACCGATTCTCTAAGATGGCCCATTTTACCCCATGCAACAAGATAGACGATGCTTCGCATATTGCAAATCTTTTTTGTAGGGAAATCTTGTGCCTCCATGGAGTGCCAAAGACGATTGTCTCGGACCATGACGTCAAGTTTTTGAGTTACTTTTGGAAGACTATGGGCCAAGCTCGGAATCAAGCTCTTGTTCTCTTCGGCATACCATCCTCAAACCGACGGCCAAACGGAGGTGACGAACGAACACTCTCCACTCTACTACGCGTGTTGATCAAGAGGAACATCAAGGAGTGGGAGGAGTGCCTACCTACCGCCGAGTACGCCTACAACCGTGCAAGACACTCCACAACCGGCAAGTCCGCCTTCGAGGTCGTCTACGGTTTCAACCCGTTGTCCCCATTGGACATTCTTCCTCTTCCACTACAAGAACGCACCAACATGCACGCGAGTGAACGAGCAAGATACCTCAAGAAGATGCATGAAGATACAAGGCTCACCATCGAGCGCCAAGTACAACGACTTGCAACCAATCTCAACATCAACAAGCAACCCATGATATTCAACATAGGACATCTTGTGGGGCTACACCTTCGCAAGGAACCTTCCCCAATGAATGCAAGTCCGAACTTCTACCCCGAGCCGATGGACCCTTCAAGGTGCTAGCATGCTACAACAACAACGCTTACAAGATAGACCTCCCAAGCGACAAGTACAACGTGAGCGACATCTTCAATGTCAAAGACCTCTCGCCATACCATGGTGATGAAGATTTTGATCCAAGGTCGGATCTTTCCTAATGGCGGGGGGGGGGGGGAGATGATGTGGAGTATCCCATGATCATCCCCATGGACGTATCTACATCTCCCAGGACACCACTTGGACCAATGACAAGAGCTCGAGCAAAGACTATCGAAGATAAGGTGAACTCGCTCCTCTACGAACTACAACTTTCTACACATGAGACATGGATACTACCTCAAGCGGAAACACTATGTGTGATCAGATACTTGGAGGAAGGCTACGGAACAGCTACATCCAATGGACAAGATGGCGAGGACACCGAGTACGAAGAACAAGAAGAAGAGCTACTGAAGAAGCTCCAGCGAGCGGACGTCCGGCGCCTAACGCTCTAGCCAGCGGACGTCCAACCTAGACCGGACGTCCGGTGCCTGAAGGCCCAGCCGACCCAAGTCCCTGCCGACGAGAGCTACAGCAAGTGGACGTCTGGCCCCCTCCGGACGACCGGCAACACAGCCCAGCGGGCGGACGACCGGCCTGCACCAAATGACCAGCAGTTCCACACCCGAGATGATTCTGCGGAAGACCGAAGCCACTGGACGACCGGCCGCCTCCGGACGTTCGGCAACACATTCATAGAACATAATTAGCGGAAGTCCGAGCCCTACCGGACGTCCTGACCTCCGTGAGCGACCTGACGACTGGTAGAGACCGGACATCCGCTGCTTGTGTGTGCGCAGCTTCGGGCCCGAGGCCCATGTACCCTGTCATTCTGTCCCCTTTTACACTTTGACTATAAATAGACCTCCTCCTCCTCCTAGTTAGGGTTAGCATTGTGATAGCTCATATTTGAGATAGAGCTTTGCTCATCCACTTAATTACTTCTCCTCGGAGCTCACGACCTCTTCCAAGAAGATTCCCCAAGCGGATTCAAGACCCCATCACGAGAAGACCCTTCAAGACCTCCTCACGGAGAAGACCTTTTGTATCGTCCTTTGTTGACCTTGAATCGTGTATCACTCTCTGTGCTTCGAGGATCTAGCATATGTGTGACCAAATATTGCTGGTTGAGTGATTTCTCTTGTGTTTCCCCTCGTGATTTATCCTCGTGTTCTTCGTGTTCTTTGTAGGATTCCCTCCAATCGTGAAATATCGGGCATCTAGGGTTCTACCCCTACATCAAGAAGGGGGAAGGGAGAGAGGAAGAGAGAGAAGGAAAGGGGGGCGTGCCCCCCACCCCTAGTCCAATTCGGTTTGGCTAGGGGGGGCGTGCTCCACCTCCTGGCCACCTGCCTCCTCTCTCCACTAAGGCCCATGTAGGCCCAACACTATCCCGGTGGGTTCCGGTAACCTCCCGGTACTCCGAAACTTATCCAAAACTTCCCGAAACCATTTCGGTGTCCGAATGTAACCTTCCAATATATCACTCTTTACCTCTCGACCATTTAGAGACTCCTCGTCATGTCCGTGATCTCATCCGGGACTCTGAACAAACTTCGGTCACCAGAACACATAACTCATAATACAAATCATCATCGAATGTTAATCGTGCAGACTCTACGGGTTCGAGAACTATGTAGATATGATCGAGTTACATCTCCAATCAATAACCAATAGTGGAACCTGGATGCTCATATTGGTTCCTACATAGTCTACGAAGATTAGCAGTCAAACCGCACAACAACATACGTTGTTCCCTTTGCCATCAGTATGTTACTTGCCCGAGATTCGATCGTCGCTATCATCATACCTAGTTCAATCTCGTTACCGGCAAGCCTCTTTACTCATTCCGTAATGCGTCATCCCGCAACTAACTCATTAGTCACATTGCTTGCAAGGCTTATAGTGATGAGCATTACTGAGAGGGCCCAGAGATACCTCTCCGATACATAGAGTGACAAATCCTAATCTCGATCTATGCCAACTCAACAAACACCTTCGGAGACACCTGTAGAGCATCTTTATAATCACCCAGTTACATTGTGACGTTTGATAGCATACAAGGTGTTCCTCCGATATTCGGGAGTTGCATAATCTCATAGTCAGATTAACATGTATAAGTCATGAAGAAATCAATAGCAATAAAATTTAACGATCATTATGCAAAGTTAACGGATGGGTCTTGTCCATCACATCATTCTCTAATGATGTGATCACGTTCATCAAATGACAACATATGTCTATGGTCAGGAAACTTAACCATCTTTAATTAACGAGCTAGTCAAGTAGAGGCATACTAGGGACACTTTGTTTTGTCTATGTATTCACACATATACTAAGTATTCGGTTAATACGATTTTAGCATGAATAATAAACATTTATCATGATATAAGGAAATATAAAAAACAACTTTATTATTGCCTCTAGGGCATATTTCTCTTAGCACCTAGCCAAGAGATAGGTGAGGACCGCTCTCTCGCGCCGGGAGACGAGGCACCTGACGGCTGGGTCATGTACTTCGACAGCGCACTTACGCGCCAGGGTGCAGGGGATGGAGCCGTGCTCATCTCCCCTACCCAAGACAAGCTCTACTACGTCGTGCAACTCTTCTTCCATCACGGCGAGAAGGTCTCCAACAACATCTCCGAGTACGAGGGCCTAATCACCGGGCTCAAGGCCGCGGCCGATCTGGGGGTCAGGCGCCTCACCGTTAGGGGCGACTCCCAGCTCCTTGTCAACTTCTCCAACTAGGAGTACAAGCCAAAGGACGAGCACATGGAGGCATACCTCGAGGAGGTACGCAAAATTGAGAAACAATTCTTGGGATTGGAATTGCAGCATGTACCATGCGGCACGAACAAGGAGGTGGACCACATCGCTAGAAGGGCTTCCAGGCGCCACCCCCAGGAACCTAGCATCTTTGAGGAGTGGCTCTTCAGGCCGTCGGCAGCTCCCCCACTGCCGGGCCGGCACTGCCTCGGGAGGAGCTGCCCCCGGCACCTACCTCGGGCGCCCCAGCCTTTGGCCCGGCCTCAGGAGCCCGTCTGCTCCTCGCACTCGAGCCTTGGGAGGGGTGCTGGACCGAGGAATTCAAGGCATACCTGCTTCAGGGCACCCTGCCAGAGAAGGAAGAAGATGCAGAGCTGGTGGCCCGCCAGGCCACCGCGTACTACATCCAGGACGACGAGCTCTACCGAAGGCGCCCAAACAACGTTTCCCTATGGTGCATCTCCAAGGAGCAGGGGTGCGAGCTGCTGGCCGACATACATGGTGGGGATTGCGGACATCACTCCTCATCACGCACCCTTGTGGGCAAGGTGTTCCGCAGCGGATTCTACTGGCCCACAGCACTCAACGATGTCGCCGAATTGGTAAGATCTTGTGAAGCCTATCAATTCCACGCTAAGCAGATCCACCAGCCCGCTCAAGGCCTCCAGGCCATCCCACTCTCGTGGCCATTTGCGGTCTGGGGGTTGGACATCCTGGGCTCGTGCTCTCGAGCACCCGGGGGCTACCGCTATCTCTGCGTCACAATCGACAAGTTCACCAAGTGGGCTTAGGTGGAAGCCATCCGCACCATCCCGGCAGGCTCTGCGGTCAAGTTCATCAAGGGCCTCATGAGCCGCTTCAGAGTTCCCAACCGCATCATCACCGACAATGGCTCCCAGTTCACGAGCAACCTTTTAAAAACATATTGTGTTAACCTTCGGACGCAGATATGCTACACTTTCATGGTGCACCCGCGGAGCAATGTCCAGGCCGAGCGTGCCACCGCAGAGGTCCTGAGGGGCCTCAAGGTGAGGAGCTTCAAAAAAAAGCTTGAGGCATGTGGCAGGGGCTGGCTTGACAAGCTCTGGTCCGTGTTGTGGTCCATCCGCACCACCGCGACAAAGCCCACGGGCGGGACCCCGTTCTTCCTTGTCTACGGAGCCGAGGCGGTCCTCCCTCACGAGGTCAAGCATCGCTCCCCGCGAGACCTGGCATTCGAAGAGGCGCGTCAGGATGCCTCACGGGGGATGGACCTTGTGTTGGGGGAGGAACGCCACTGGCAAGCCTCGCTCCGAGCTGCGAGGTACCAGCAGGCGCTGCGGCTGTACCACGGTTGTAGCGTCCGCTCCAGGACCCTTGAGGTGGGTGACCTCGTCCTGAGGCGGGTTCTCTCCACGGAAGGGCTTCACAAGCTCTCCCCCATGTGGAAGGGCTCATTCTGGATCGCCCATGTGTCCAGGCCTGGAATCGCGCACCTGGAGACGCAGGACGGGGTCCCCTTCCAGAATGCATGGAACATCCAGTACCTCCGGAAGTTCTAGCCATGACCAAGGCTCCGTGCCTGTGAAGATCTCCGCTCGTGACACTCTCACATAATAATGAGTTGAGGCTCTACACGCGCCCGTGGTCTCCTGAGTGCCGCCCTTGGGCCTCACGAGGGCTCCCACCCACGTCCTAGTGGAGGCTGCATGCTCCACGCTGGTGGGAAGACAAGAAGACTAGTATAGGTGCCGAATGCAGCTGTTCTTTTGCTTGCTTTTTGTATCTGGTTTGCAACTTCTTGAATGAAATTTAGAGTTTTCAGCATCTCTTTTTGAGGGTTGGGATCTTTTCTTCTACTTGCATCATTCGTTCTCTTAGGTCTTGCCTCAGGGGAGTGGCAGTTGCCCGTCGCTCCTCCTCGCGCGTCCCGCACGCGGGGGATGGGTAGGTGTGTGCGCTTCGGGCTTTCCTGCGAACACACCTAGCCAAATACTCTGTTCCCTGGCCTTGTGGCGTACTCTCCCTCCCGCGACGCTCTCGAACGAGCCCGCGGGCACTACGCCTCTGGAGCTTCCTAATCCTACAGCTGCAAGGGTGCCCCTGAGGCCTGGCGACTCTGGGTCACCTCTTGACAAGCCGCACTCCTGCGGCATGGAAGTTCACCACAGGAACCCTAAGCTAAGTCATCCCAATCACAATCGACGGCTACATGAATATCAGAAGGTAGCATAGAAACAATAACATAACGGTGCAAGTGCCATAATTCATTACATGCCCAAATAGGGCCTTCTACTTCTTTTTTACAGCAGGAAGAAAGGAACAAAAGCAAGTTGCGCGACGATGGCAGCCCCTGAGGTCCGGCCCTAGCAGCGCTCGGGCTCATCCAGAGTCCTCCTCCTGCTTCACCGGGGTGCGGCGGCGACGCAGCTCATCTCCCCTCCCGGTCCAAGTCTGGCAACACGGCGGCTCGTCGAGGTCACTGTCGCTGGAACTTTCCTCGGAGGAAGAGCCGCCACTACTGGAGGTGGCACGACCGTCGCCAAGGGCAACCTCATCATCGGCGATGATGTCGCCCCTCCGTCCGCCATCATCCTCACCATCATCGCCACTGTTGCTCTCTGGGCAGCACCCTGCACATGGGTCGTCTTCCCCGAATATCCTCACATAGAGGGTCGTGATGCCATCGTACCTGAAGTGGAGGGTGCACCTCCCGTGCAGGCCTCGCACGCGGGCAAATGACTGCCACCCGCGGTTCAGGAACACACTGCCGTCGGTCATGACCTCGGCCTCCACCCACGAGGCCTTGCTACAATAGCCCTCGCCATGAAGCCAGAGACCACTAGGCCCCCCGGCCGGCAGCGCACTCACTGATCAAGAAATCTTCCGATTCACCGATTAATCTTCCGATTTATCAGTAATCGGGGGGTGGCCGATAAGATTATGCCTTATCTTTGTCGTTTATCTTTTGGACCGATTTATCACTCTGACAAGCAATTTATCAGGTATCTACCGATAAATCAGACCTATTCATAGCACTATGTTTGCAAAAACTATGTTTATTTATGTTTTGTGGAACTTGTTACGGAATATGTAATATTGTCCTATTTTGTTTGTCATTATACGAGGATTAAAAGGCTAGAAATCGAGGTAACACTTATGTCAAATATTGTTTTGGTGTTGAATATAATGTATTTTAGTGTTGGGAACATGAGATTTTGCAAAAAAAATATCCGATTAATAGTCGACCGATAAAATCGATCAATCGGCTGATTTCCGATTAATCTCTAATCCCTAGCTGACTGAGACGATAACGATAAGCGATATCCTCAACATTGAGCGCACTCATGAAGTAGCATGGGAGCTGGAGCCAGACGCCTGTGGGCCTCTCCGCCCACACCACGAACTACGAGGGTGCGTCGGGTAAGTGGGATCGTCGGCGTGGTGGCCGGATGGCCGCTGCGTGCCTCACCTCTTCGTTGTGGCTCCCCCGATCGTGGAGACTTCTGTTGCGGGAAGATGTACTCCCATGGCCACCGGAGGTAGTGCCAGAATTTGAAGGGGTACGCCCACGCCCATGGGGAGCCGCTGCCGATGTCGAGCATACTTGCGGGGCTCCCACGGCCTCTCTTGGGCGGTGGTGAGTCTGGTCCCTCTTTGGGGGCCTTACCCTTCTCCGCGGCGGAGAACGTCCTCACTGGCGCCATAGCCACTCTAGCAAGACGGCGGAGCAATAGGAAGGAGAAGCAAGGGGCGAGAAGGTGAAGATGGGCTCGGGGCTCCACCCCCTTCCCCCATTTATAGCCAAGGGGAGGTCAACCGTCGGCCTCCCATGATCGTGAGTAACGATGGTTTTTCTGCATGCAACATGCAGTTGTCAAGTTGGATGGTTGCCGAGGCAGCGTGGGGAAGCAGAGACGCCCATGACCCATAAGAGCCACGCGTCGACCCGGTCCACAGGCGATTGGGGCACGCGACGCTTCACACTTGCCCTTTGGCTTCGCCTCGAAGCCAAGTGCGAGCGCGCCTTGGGCCCGGGGCTACTGTCGGCATTTTGGGAACCAGGGTACCCAGACTTTCCTGCCTCCAGCCCATGACGTGGCTCTAGCAGCAGCCTGGTATGACCCATCTTCAGCATCGACAAGACAAGACCCTCGCGAGGCGGACGACACCAAGACCTCCTAAAGGAGAAGTCTCCCCGGGCGGCCTCCTGAAGAGAGGAGATTCCTATACAAGCGCTCACCTCATGAGGTGGAGGTGACACCATCCATGACGACCAAAGCCAGGCGTGCGCCAGCAGGCGTAGAGCGGCAGGTTTCCTCTTTGGTGCTAAGGAGGCAAGCGCAGGCACAGAGTCTCGAGGAATCAACCAAACCTTACCATTTACATGCAACAAGACCAAGACCACCAGGACGGCAAGACGGATGTCATCACCGATCCCACCATGATGTCACGACCAGAAGCTTTCCAGGCGAAGACCACCTTTCATCAGGATAAGATGTACTACTTGTCCCCCTTCAAAATTGGCCACTGTGGGATCCCTTCCCGCGTAAGTTTTGTGGGAAGAGGACAGAGGCCACTATAAGTATAGCCTAGCCACCACCATAGCAAAGGGACGGATCCTCGGAGGTCGAATCCCTGGAGCTCATATCCACCCCCAGAGCAGATCCCGCGAGGCATTTCTTCCTTGCACTAGTTCATCCTCAGCCCCCCGCGAGGCTAATCCACCACAAAGCAGGAGTAGGGTTTTACACCGCAAGGTGGCCCGAACCTAGGTAAACTATCATGTCCTTTTCCTTTCTTGTTCATCAAGCTAGGCCATGAGAGCAGCGAGTTGGCTGGCCGGAGAGGTTGAGTTCTTCACACGCGCCCCAGAGTTCGAACCTTCCTTGGGTCTACGGAGCCCTGAATCTGACAGCATCTGTATTTGTAAAAGATTTAACACAATCAAACTCAAGCTTAATACCTAACTCTTCACCTTCCTTGAGTTCCCAATCTTCATAGTTGTATTTAATTCTCTCTAAAAGATCCCACCTGAATTCAATAGTCTTCTTCATAAAAGAACCAGTACAAGATGTATCGAGCATGGATTGATCATCACGAGAAAGTCGAGAATAAAAATTGTGAATGATAATTTCTCTTGAGAGCTCATGATTGGGACATGAATAAAACATTGACTTACGACACCCCAAAGCTAGAGCGATAATTTCTCCTTCATGAGGCCGAAAATTATATATATAATTCCGATCACGCTGAACTAGATGCGTAGGATTTTTTTGGGTGAAATTCCAGTTTCAATCGATTCCAATTCCAAGATCCAATATCATCGCATAGCCTATACCATGCCAATGCTTTTCCCTTCAAAAATAAAGGGAAAACCTTCTTATTAGCTTCATCTCTGGGTAAACCTGCAAGCTTAAATAATCCACAAATTTCATCCACATATATTAAGTGCATATGAGGATGTTTGGTTCCATCTCCTGCATGAGGATTAGCTAGCAGTTGTTCTATCATACCCGAAGGAATTTCATAGACAATATTTTCAGTAGGTGTAGTAGGTTGAGGGGCAACTAATTGTGGTTCTGGTTGGGGTGAAGATATCCCGAACAAACCCCTCAAAGGATTGTTCTCCATAATAATAAGTGACAATAAATTTTAGCACATAGTAATAATTTTTCCTTATCAATTTCCACTTACCAAAAGCGCTTTACTCCCCGGCAATGGTGCCAGAAAGGTGCCTTGATGACCCACAAGTATAGAGGTTCAATCATAGTACTTTCGATAAGTAAGAGTGTCGAACCCAACGAGGAGCAGAAGGAAATGACAAGTGGTTTTTAGCAAGGTATTCTTTGCCAGCACTGAACTTATAAGTAATGAGTAGTTTGATAGCAAGATAATTTGTGATGAGCAGGTAACGGTAACGAAAAATAATATGCAGCAAGGTAGCCAATCCTTTTGTGGCAAAGGACAGGCCAAAACAGTCTCTTATGATAAGCAAAGAGTTCTTGAGGGTACACAGGAATTTCATCTAGTCACTTTCATCATGTTGGTTTGATTTGCGTTTGCTACTTTGATAATTTGGTATGTGGTTTGACCGATGCTTAGGTGTTGTTCTTATTTGAACAAACCTCCTACTTATTATTAACCCCCTCGCAAGCATCCGCAACTACGAGAAAAGTATTAAGATAAAATCTAACCATAGCATTAAACTTTTAGATCCAAATCAGTCCCTTACGAAGTAGCGCATAAATTAGGGTTTAAGCTTTTGTCGCTCTCACAACCCATCATCTAATAACTACTCCACAATGCATTCCATAGGCCCTAATAAGGTGAAGTGCCATGTAGTCGATGTTCACATGACACCACTAAGGGAATCATAACATACATACCATGAAAATATCAAACACATATCAAGTTCATATGATTACTTGCAACAAGATTTCTCCTGTGACCTCAAGAACAAAAGTAACTAATCACAAATGATAATCATGCTAAAGATTAGAGGGGTATTAAATAGCATAATGGATCTGAACATATAATCTTCCACCAAATAAACCATATAGTAATCAACTACCAGATGTAATCAACACTACTAGTAACCCACAAGCACCAATCTAAGGTTCCGGTCCAAAGACTAAACACAAGAGATTAACTAGGGTTTGAGAGGAGATGGTGCTGTTGAAGATGTCGATGGAGATTGCCCTCTCCAAGATGGGAGAGTTGTTGGTGATGATTATGACAATGATTTCCCCCTCCTGGAGGGAAGTTCCCTTGGCGGAATCGCTCCGCCAGAGGAAAAAAGTGCTCCTACCCAAGTTCCGCCTCGAGACGGCGGTGCTTTGTCCTGAAAGTCCTCTCCTTATTTTTTTATAGGTCAAAATGACTTATATACCAGAAGAAGGGCACCGGAGGTGGGCCGAGGAGGGCACAAGCCACCAGGGAGCGCCTGGGGGCCCTGGCGTGCCCAGGTGGGTTGTGTCTACCTGGTGGGCCCCTCTGGTAGTTATTTGCTCCAATAATTCTTAAATATTCAATAAAAATCTCCGTGAAGTTTCAGCTCATTTGGAGATGTGTGGAATAGGTAACTCTAACATAGCTTTTTCAGGTCCAGAATTCCAGCTGCCGGTATTCTCCCTCCTTGTGTGAACCTTGCATATTATGAGAGAAAATGCATTAGAATTACTCCATAAAGCATTATTATGTATAAAAACATCATAAATAACAGTAAGAAAACATGATGCAAAATGGACGTATCAGGGTGGTATTGGGATATTTTATTCCTCATCTATACTCTAGGACTCTGATCTCTCTTCTTTTTGGTTTAATGGTTTTACTAAATTTAGCTCTAGGTTCTTGTGAATAGTTACTCCAGAGGAGCCCCTTCATTCCAGATGGTCGCCTGCTTAATCAAAAGACTCCAAAGATACTCTGATGTTCTCCCAAGAATATGTGCTCATCGCTTTTGCAATTCCCTTCCATCGTCATCCCCTATGGATAACTACATACGCCTGTCATTCATACTTTCTTTCCCAGTTTCTCTTGTTATTACAAGATACATCAAATTAATTCTCCAACTTTTAAGAATCCCTTGTGCCACTACCTTGTAGTTCCTTGTCGCACGAATACCCATATGAATAATTCTTCACACTTATCGATGATTTGATCATTCCTAGTTGTTCTTGTGATTCACAAGATACTTTCAAATACTATCCGACCTTCCGACAATCCTCTGCCAAATATTTCTCTACAAAAACTAGTATGCTTGCATTATGGGTACTTCCCATATGTCTAGCAATACTCATTATTATCCTTTGTCACCGTCATTTTGAGCCTATGATTCAATATGTCTGGGAATACTCGTAATCATCAATTAACCCTTAGAATCCACCTTTCCGACTCAGACATCGTTCAGGACATGAGCTGGTTCTCGGCAAGCCAAACCTTAATTAATTGTCGATCTATGTCTATACAACTTACGTGTCTTTTGATTAGAGCCTCTGCTTCTGATCCCCCGATTTGGAAATCATAATTCCTTTGTATTTAAGCTTTGAAATTATCCAAATATTTCTATAATCTGATGCCCATGCATTATTTCTTCTTATGGTTGAACATCTATACTCACATCTGATTCCGCCAGACCCATTGTTGGATTATTATCCGACAGTGTCCTTCATATTCAATAACTTTGTGAGTCTTTCCTCGGATACATGATGCCTTTGGTAAATTGTATCATCTACTTTGTCAACCATGCTCTACTTTCGAGCTTGTGTTAATTACTCCTGAAGTTAGTGGTATATATTCCTAAGATGCCCTGATGGGTTGAACCAATGCCTTCCCTAATATGTGTGAACCCGGATACTTCTATGGGTCATACTCTAATGGTGTTACACCAGATAAAATTTCAAGACTACAACTTCTTCAAAAATGAGAAGTGAATTAAAGGTTATGCATTGCACAAGTGGGAGTCAACCTTGAACTTTGTGTTCATGCCCATGGACACGATGTTGATATTATCATGGAAGCTTCTCATAATAATATTTATCCCCTTGTTATAAATTCATCTTGTATCTGAGGTTCGGTCCTTTGCAACCGTCTTTCCGACCATGATTGTTTTTCTTTCATCCCATTTCTCGGACAAGTTAAAGTACTTGTCTTTTGCAAATCAATAAACCTGTCCAACCTGTATTTCGCTATACCTTCGAGTATTGCTCCTAGTATCCCGAGGATATCATGCCATTGCACTACCTCTTATGATTTTTTGTCAAATTAATACATTTACCAGACATATTCACTTCACAGGTTCTGGGTTGTCATCAACCGAGAACACCGATAGAACAACTCTTAGTAATCTACTTTACCTATGAGTTTGTACTGGATCATGTCATTCCCAGTCGATTGACTACATCCTCATTGTCATGCTAAAGCTTGACCGTGCTACCTATGCCTTTCATCCCCGGAACACAATTCCAACAGCACACTAAGTTTACATCGAGCCTTCAACATCTTGTTGGTTGTCTTGAAAGGCAATCACGACTCTGAGCTTGCAATCTTATCTGCGGTTCTGATAACCTTTCGCTTCATCATTCCTTTTGCTTGATGTCGTCGATGATCGCTTACATCTTCATGAGAGCTCTCAACAAATGTGTTGTGATCCTCATCAACATTATGAACTCTTCCAGGATATCAATCAAATTCATGATGAGAAATACCACCCTTGCCCCTATATGGCTTGTTTTAACATTGAAAATGTTGTTGCATTCCCTCCAACACAAAACTCGTTCTTGTTTTGTGTTGTACTTTGAGTTCCTTGCTATCCAACTTATGTTATGTTCTAACTTGGAATATTACTATATTTTATGTCAAGGATGTTGTGAGAATTCCTCCACCTCTTAAGAATTCTTGATACAACTGATACTTATCACCATCACCATTCTTTCTTGGTCCCCCGTCTTGTTTCTAACCGGAATACCGACAATTGAGCCATGATGCGTGAACTCAAAACTTCTAGCAACCCTATTGCTTTGAAGTGAATAGTCGATAGTTTCATTCTAAGTCATTTGGGTTATTGAATCACTATTCTCACATTGATCATGCTACTTGGTCCATATTTTCGGGTGCATTTTCGTTCAATGTTTAAATGTGGGTGGTCTCCTCAAACATACTTCAGTATATATTTTGGTGTGTCCAATGCTATCATTTCTTCAATTAATTGTGAAAATCCATGTTTATGGAAATCTTGATGAATTGTTGCTAAGCCCGTCGGCCACATCCTCATCTTTCCCTTGCTCAAATTGTATGACTTATTTTATAAGTTCTTTCTAATGGATCCTTTCACTACAAAAAATACAGTTCTGTGATGATACGTGTTTGTCATAGTTGGTCACGTTTTCTGTCATGCATGTACATCCATGATGATTTTATGACAGAATCAAGATAGTCATACATGTGCCGTCGTAGAAGTGTTCCATGACAATACCAAAATTATCATCATAGCACTTCCATGATGATAAATGGCACGCCATGGAAGTGTTTTCGTCAAGGGTAACCGACATGTGCATCCACCATAACGGGTCACCATTAAGATATTGGGTTTTGGTTTGGATCCAATAACCCGTTTACAGCCCGGACCAATGGGGATTTTCCACGTGTAAAATTCTCATTCGCCGAAGGATCCATGTGTCCGCTCAACGTTGGGACATATGTCAAATGCCCAATGGACAATAGTCACCAATGAAACATTGACACATGGGACGGCCCAATAGAGGCCCATATTGGTTTAAAAGCCGGCCTAGGAAAAGGCCCACTAGATTTTGTCAGATCTAATGGGCCAGCCCTTTAATAGCCTAACATTTTCTCGACCAAATTATGGCCCACATCATATATGACCCATTAAAAGCCTGCAATATTCTGGGCCAGTTTAAGGCCCATACCAGATCTGACCCGTTAATAGCCTGCAATAGTTTGGGACAAATTACGGACCATATCTCACCTGGTCCATGAACTGGCATTCATATCATGGGCCAAATTACGGCCCATAACAGATACTGCCCTTTAACAGTTATTGTGCCTTTGGGCCCATTGGGGGCCTGATTTGCTCTTCGGCCTCTTAATGGTCTGTTTAACAGTTCGTCCTGATATTAGTTTCGGCCGGTCAGCGGCCTTTTGTACATATGGGCCTCTTTTGGCCTGGTTTCACTTTTGGTCATTTAAAGGCCCGAGCTGCATCTGAACCTAATTCTGGCCAGTATTGACTATTGGCTCTTAATGGCCCGTAGTCTTCTTGGATACATTTTAGCCCAAACTGCCTATCGGCCCGTTAAAGGCCCTTGATAGTGTTGGGCCTAATTTTGGCCCATTATGCATCTGTCCAGCCCGTCATGTACTTGGGCCCACCAAGGCCCAAAAACATTTCCGCCTGTTAATGGCCTGTCATATCACTAGGCCAACAATGGGCCAATGTATATCGGCCCCGATATTAGTTTCGGCCTGCTGTCAGCCCGTGATTTGTTCACCACAATTCAGCTCAATCTACATCTTAGCCTGTTAAAAGCCCCATTTTTTTTTCTGGCCCAATTAAGGCAAGTGGTTTACTCATCCTTTTAAAGGCCTGAAACTAATAGTGGGCCAGGTTAATTCTAGGCCTACTAATGACCCAAGATGATTTTAGGCCCACGGCTCGGCCCGTTCATAGCGATTGGCGGCTGACCAGTTTTAGTACCAATTTTTTATATAAACCTAACGTATTGGCTAATTGTGCTCTGATCTAAGATTACAACCTTTTCTCAGAGCGACAACAACATATACAAAAAATAAATTACAACATCGTGACGAAGAATAAACCTATGCTATACAACAAAGAAATTAAAGCATATTACCTCCCCCGAGCATCAAAGTTCGCCACTAGTGATAATAAAGGGCAGCCAGACATCATATTCCATACACTGGGCAGGTCGCCACCAGTGGAAGTAAACACGCCGACAAAATAATAGACAGAACTGATAGCACTTCAACAAGTTCAAGAAAGGTTAGCCCTGCCTAGGAGCTGCAGCGCAAGCAGCTTAGCAACCTGATGAGACTGCACTTGTTTGACACTTATATCCACCAACTCAAGCTGCATAACATCAATAGACGTCATGTACTTATGGTTAATCTTGCATGGAGATTGGAGTTCTAGTCAGATTTGAGCGGAAGCATGTCTTTCTGCTTGAATTTTGGACTGAAGAAGTCGAATAGATTCAAGTGGCGACTTCATCGAACTTGCGTCACTGCTATTAGCGAGTAATAAACTTTGAACATGCAATTTGATGCAGACAACAAAAATAAAGAGCATGTGAGTCATAGCTATCCAAATATACTCAAGAAAGTTTGAAGGCTCAAGAAGGACAAACTTACGTTAGCAGTGAAGACCGGCTCTATAAAGCCCTTGTCCATATTGATGGGGGGAAATTCAAGAACTTTACATTGCCTTTATTCTACATTTTTGAGAGTAAATATAGATGTGATAATACAGGAACAAATGAAGCTAAGATGCATACTATAAATGTAAGTACAGCATACACGCAAAAGGCACTAACAAGAGCATTCGAGAGCTAAACTTTTTCAGTAGCACTGGTTTTATTCAATATTTTGGCAATAAATATAGCTCTAGTGTAGAAAATGGAGATGAAGGTAATAAGCTACAAAGTGTACATGAGCAACTGGTTGACAATATAAGTACAGTGATGAAGGATAATAGATACTTACAAGAACAATGTAGAGCTAAACTTCTTCATAAGCATTGGGTTTATTCTACATTAATGTAAGCATTAATATAGATCTGATAATTTGGAGCAAGTAGTGGATAAGCAAGCTATAATGCACAATGATGTCACATAATCCACCAGGTATGAATGTAAGTACAACGATAGGACAACATGTACTAACAAGAGCAGAGCAGCAAGCAGCACAGTTGCGACATCCTAGGTTTTGCGGTGCTGGTTCTATCGCCAATATAAGTGGAGTGCTATCTGACTTCTCTGGTACCACCACCTTTTTCAAGGACTTTGCTTGTACTCCTTCAGGTTGTGCAATTACCCTCTTCCTTTTGGATGTTTGAAACACAAGAACAACATTTGAATGGAAAACATGGTATGATGACAAATGAAATAGGTATTCATAATGAATGGGCATGGCATCTTCACATATATCATGAGTAAACTAAGCAGATGGCGGTGCAACGAAACAGAAGAAATGCAAGACACCTTATGCAAGATACATGCAACCAATAAAACCTTACCAAATTAGAACATGCACCTTATTGGGTGAACAGGATAGGCCATATGCCTTTGACTCCTTGAGCTCAGAATAGTCATTAGGATCATATACTGAATATGAATCTGTTGGTCGGGAGCATGTGGGTTTCATTACATCCAGAATGGACCTCAATCCCTTGATGCCAAGTTTGTTATCCATTGAACTGTTCTGCAATATTCTTTTGATGTGCGCATTCTTATATTCATTGTGATTACATACAATATCTGAGAAGCATGAAAACATAAATAGTAGTGAGATTATCTTTGTAATTCAGAGGATATTGTAATATAATAGGGGATCCCTGTAAACCTTTGTGTGTTGTTGCTGAATTATGATGAGAGAGCCCATGTGTGTTGTAATATGGCGAGTAGATTAATATAATTTGGCAGAACTACACAAAAATCAGGCTACCTATTGGGAGCTCTAGATGTAAGGATAGTTGGTACATGATAGGTTCATAATATACCGTATAGAAAGTTTATTGCCAAACCATGATAACAAGAGCGCACAGCCACTAGGCAAATCGTAGTGTAGATGAAAGGGGTACAGCATAACAATCATAAATAAATCGGGAAAGTGGAAGTTGCTGAAAAATATGTGCTAGTATTGCTGGTACGGCGAGAAAGGCTTCGGATACCAGCTCTCTACAACTGAAGGCACCGTACTGTTACTATCAGTCGAACTCTCAAAGGCGACACAGCTCCCAACATTTACTAGATATTACTGCAGACCAACACGAATAGTTGAAAGCGTCCATGACAAGCGACCGAATAGACCTGTGCACTGCAATGTCCCTGCTCCTGTTCACTACAAGGAACATAATGTACTACTATTATACTCCCTCTGTTACTAAATACAAGTCTTTGTAGATATTCCACTATGGATCACATACGGATGTATATAGATACATTTTAGAGTGTAGATTCACTCATTTTACTCCGTATGTAGTCCATGGAGGAATCTCTACAAAGACTTATATTTAGGAACAGAGAGAGTACTTATTAAAGAAGAATAGAAGAGGAGTATGCTAAAGAAGAGCAAGCGGATTTTGGATAATAAAATGTTTGTTGCCCACACATGATGAATCAGAGCGCATAAAGAATGCAACTCCCTGTTCTCCCTCGATATGTGGCGCATGTGCTTTTTGAAAATAAAGTAGGAACATTAGCTGACCAATTAAACATTCTCTATTTTAGTACATGTCAGCATCATACCAGATTCATATTTGAGCAACTAAGTTTGGAATTATGAGTGGCATGTTGTTTAGCTTGATGGGTTGAGGAGAGCATTGCTTGCACGTTTTGAAGCACCTACAATGATGGTACTGAATATATGGGAATGTTGACATGCAAGTCACTTGACTTTCATCATTTGGGTCATTCGACCATTTCAGGTGGTTGGATAAAGATCCTACCTCTCCTAACCCTTCTTCCTCCTTGCCTCTTATTCCTCCCCTATAGACCACAGCACGGGCCGCCGGCTGAACCACCAGCCCCGCCCTCCCATGAACCACCCACCACCTTTGGTCTTCCGCTGCCCCAGGCCATCCCTCTAGCCAACCCCAACCCAACCCCACCCCCACCCGCATCAAGTTTTGCCTCCGGCGAGGCCTCACCATAGCCCGACGGCCGCCCCCCACAACCACTGTCCCCACCCGAAACCTTAAGATAGATAATGGGGCAGCCCTCCGACGAGCCCCTTCCCTCTGCCGGACTCTAAAAAATTTACTGACCCCAAATTAAAAACCAGTCGACTGTCATTTAAGATAATGTGGAATATAAAAGGGGAAAACCATAAGCATTGTGAGTATAGTTGTGAGCATGCCATGGCGGATCTGAAGGTGCAAACCGGACACATGCAACTTTCGCAACCAATGTTTGCTTTCAACTAACAAGTAAGATTCTAAGTGATGGACAATAAATCACAGTAAAGCAGTGGCGATCTATTTTCTTGCTGAGATAAATAACTTGAGCAGATACGAAAGAGTATCGCCTCTGGTGTGGTGTGACATAAGCATCTGTTCAGGCGTTGAGGGTGCTGCGGTAGCGATGGCTGTCGGCAGCGTGTAAGCAGATCTAGGAGGGCATACGGTGGCGGCGAGGGAAATATCCCCCGCAGTGGATGAGATGGTCGTAGGAGCAGCCTCGGCAAGATGGACAATGATGTGGATGAAGCCAAAGGACGCGATGCAAGGATCCTAGTCCGAAGGCGTGGATGAGAGAGGTTGATCTCTTGTAATGGAAGACGACAATGGGGTATCAGCTCCGGCATGGTGGAGAAGGACGGTGGTTGTCGGTATACTAGAATAGGGGTACCCTAGTACCCCGAACTTGTGCACGGGCAGTTGCAGCACCCCGCGGCAAGGCTTGCCGGGCGAACGCCAAGATCCTCCGTGGTTCCCTTGGAAGCATTCAAGAACAAAGTATTTAAGCTCACGAGACAAGGCCCCGGCAAGAGGAGCTTGCCGGGAAGGCCAACCAAGGCACTCCAAGGAACTTGCCGCGATGCGTCACGCGCTCCGGCAAGGCAACAAGGCCCCGGCAAGAGGAGCTTGCCGGGAAGACCAACCAAGGTACCTCGAGGCCCGGTGAGCGACAAGCTTCCGGACCCGACAAGATAACAGCAGCGGCAAGGCGCTTGCCGCGGCAGGTGGCCACTCTGTGCCCACGCTCCAGCGCATCCACCAACGTGTCGCCCTGGGGGCCTCTCCAGGCGCGCGTGGCGGGAGGCTGTGCAGCCAGCGGTGTGCAGTGGCATGCGAAGCTGACAAGATCGCCATCTGGCGAACGGTGGCGCCCCTAACGGTCCTTTTCTGCACTATTTGGGCGACTCAGACGGGCATTTAATGCCCTTGTCCCCTGCCGTCAGGGTTAGGTAGGGTGCACTGTACAAGCAACTGTACCATCCACCTCACTTTTTACATTTGTACCCTTCTCTGCGTTGCCACCTGTCGATGACCCCTTTAGCGTATAAAAGGAGGCCCATGCGCAACGTAGAGGGGGTTGGCGAGGTTCGACTCATTCGTAACCCAGAAAAACACTACGCTCTCCCTCTAGAGCAAGAACACAAGATAATCAAACAAGCAGCAGTAGGAGTGTTATCTCTCCGGAGAGCTCCGAAGCTGGGTAAACTGCTCGTGTGCTCCGCCTCGATCTGCTCTTCGTGTGATCTCCGCCCCCCGCCGAACCGAAAGGGGCCCGGTCCGCCGGCCCCATAGGTGTTCGTGGATCAGTTTCCCCGACATCTTTGGCGCGCCAGGTAGGGGGCGTCGAGATTGTGTGAACCTGATCCGGCGTTCACACGAGCTAGATCTTCATTCCCTTCATCAACATGCCACCGAAGAAGAAGACTTCGGCGGCAGCCGCTCCGTCCACGTCACTTCCGCCACCGTTGGAGCAAACGGGTGGTGGAATGGACGCCGGCGGAAGAATAGACATTGACGAGGAAGCTTATGATGCTGCTAGGTCCAAGGACAAGGCTGCACAAACCTCGACGACTGTACATGTTCCGCGCCACTTTCAAGGGGCGCAAGACCAACAGCGTCATGGCACTTGCAGTGCCATACGCATGATAGGCCAAGACCAAGCTGGTGGATCTCGGGGCGCTCAAGACCAGCATGCACGCCAGCGTGCTGGCACGAGCGGGGCACGGTCGCCTGAACGGGATACTGCTCCTTCTAACATAGTTAGAAGTCTGAGCATGTCCCGCTCCTCGCGCCGTCCGCCACTACCACCCACCACTCCAGCAGAAGCTTTGGCGCGAGCTCAACTGCTCCTAGATTACCCTCCGACGTCAGACAAGATCGACGAATGGAGGGCAACCATTCAGAGTCTCATCGGCTACGCCAACGGCGACACTCCACGGCGGCCGAGCGCGTCGCCGCCGCGGCAGGGTTGCCAGGCGCGAGCCGGTGGCAACGAAATGGGTGGAGGTGCAACTACCATGCAATCACCGCCCCAAAGGCCAAGATCGCCGACTCGCCGGATCCACCTCGACAGCGACTCCACCGCATCGTCGAGTCCACGAGCTCGTCGCGATCAGCGCCAAGTTCTTCATGATCGACAACAAGAAGACGCTCGAACTCGCATCGAGCGCCGAAGAGAAGCGCGACGTCAATCCGACAAGCGCGCTGGGCCCTCTGTTAACATGCATGCGCCAGGGGAACCAGGCGATCTGCCGCATGAGGTAGGTTGCCCTGCGTTCACTCGTGAGCTGCGGCAAGTCCAGTGGCCCAGCACGAAGAACTTCAAGCCAGACGTACCGGAGAAGTACGACGGCAAGACGCATCCGTCAGAGTTCCTTAGCATTTACACCATTGCGGTGCAGGCTGCTGGGGGACAGGATGACAAGATCCTTGCCAACTACTTCCCGCTGGTGCTCAAGCCCAACGTCAGGTCCTGGCTCATGCACTTGCCGGACAACTCCATATCCTCTTGGGCTGATCTGTGCCATCAGTTTGTCGGCGCCTTCACAGGCGGACACAAGCCTCATGGCCAGGAGAGTGATCTTCATCTGCTCGCCCAGAAGGAAGGAGAGCCCCTGCGCAAGTACATTCAGAGATTCAGCGGTGTGCAGCACAACATCCCAGACGTCCACCCTGCCGCGGTGATCAGCGCGTTCCATCAGAACGTGCGAAACCGCAGGATGCGGGAGGAAATGGCGATGTGCAAGATCAGGGACGTCAGTGAGTTATATGCACTGGCCGACAAGTGTGCACATGCTGAGGAAGGGAGGAGACTCCCCGGAGAGAATGTAGGAGCGGGAGGATCTGACAGTGAAGATGCTGCCCCGGCAAGGAAAAACCGGCGGCGGAACAACAGGAAGAGGAAAGGCAAAGAGGTGCTAGTTGTTGAGCAGTCCGGCAACGGTGGTGGCGCCAAGGAAGCCAAAGTTGGTGACTCCGGCAAGGAGGTTGCCGCGGAGGTGGCGGTCGCCGACAAGCAGGACGGCACCAACAAGCAGTATTGCAAGATCCACCGCACCAAGGGCCATGATCTCCAGAACTGTAAGAAAGTCGAGCAGCTTGTTGAGCAACAGAAAGCTGAATACGAGCGGTGTGACAAGGAGAAGGCCCAGGAAGGTGCTGGGGGATCCGGCAAGAAATGTCCCGGCCGAGGAGGACGCCGCGGCAAGGCCAAGCAGTGACAAGGAGACAGACCTCCTCGCGGCCGCGACAAGGATGAAGATGACGACGACGATGAAGATATGGATGATGAGGAGACTGATGAGCAGGAGTTCCAGAAAGCCACAGAGGTCCTGTGTGTTGACGGTGGTGCTTCTCTGCATACCTCACACCGCCAGCTCAAGCAGTGGGTGCGGGAAGTTAATGCAGCAGAACCACCCGTCGAGTCACGCAAGCCTCTGAAATGGTCCAGCACGCCTATCATCTTTGATATTGAGGACCACCCTGATCGCATAACTGCGGTCGGGTGCTTGCCGATGTTGGTTTCACCAACAATCCGCAACCTCAAGGTCACTAAGATGCTAGTTGATGGCGGGGCCGGCTTGAACCTAATCTCCTACGCGGTGCTCCAGAAACTCCAGATCCCTGACAGCGAGCTCGAAGAGACCGGTACATTTCAAGGAATCAACCCGGGAAGAAGCAAGCCGAAGGGAAAGATCACGTTGCCGGTAACATTTGGCAGCGAGCTGAACTTCAGGACTGAGAGGGTCACATTTGATGTTGCTGACTTTCCATTACCTTACAATGGAATCCTTGGCCGTCCGGCACTCGCCAAGTTCATGGCAGCCTCTCACTATGCGTACAACATACTGAAAATGCCAGGCCCGATAAGTGTCATCTCTGTCCCTGGCGACAAGAAGGATGCTCTTATCTGTGCTGACAAGATCTACCGGGAAGCAGCAGCCGCAGCAGAATGCAAGACACTTGCCGCTGAAGCTCCCGGGGGGAAGAAGAAGACCAAGTCCGGCAAGAACTCTGATGCCCACTCCGGCAAGCGCACCTCCTCGGAGTGCTGCGCTACCGTCGAGGACGCACCATCGAGCTCCACCGGCAAGTGTAAGAAAGCAATGGCAGCTCCACCTGAGACCAAGAAGGTGTCCGCCAAGGAGGACGGCACTGGTGGTACCTTCACCATCAGCGCCACTCTTGACCCCAAATAGGAAAGCGCGCTCGTTGCTTTCCTACGGGCGAATGTCGACGTGTTTGCGTGGCAACCGTCTGATATCCCCGGTGTTCCCAGGAAAGTAATTGAGCACCACCTTGCCGTCTGTCCTTATGCGCGGCCCATCAAGCAGAAAGTCAGGAAACAGGCAGTGGAGCGCCAAGAATTCATCGCAGAAGAAATCAAGAAGTTGGAAGCAGCAGGCCTTGTCAGAGGAGTGCTCCATCCCACGTGGTTGGCCAATCCTGTTGTCGTGCGCAAGGCTAACGGGAAATGGAGGCTTTGTATTGACTTCACTGATGTTAATAAAGCTTGTCCCAAAGACCCATTTCCCTTGCCGCGCATTCACCAGATTGTTGACTCCACTGCCAGATGTGATCTGCTTTCATTTCTTGATGCATACTCAGGATACCATCAGATCTTCATGGCAGAAGAGGATGAAGAGAAAACCGCATTTATCACCCCGTGTGGCACGTACTGCTTCATACGGATGCCTTTCGGTTTGAAGAATGCTGGTTCGACATTCACAAGGGTAGTCATCGCAGCAGACCTTGGGATCAAGAAGCTCATTGTCAGGGGTGACTCAGAGCTTGTCGTCCGCCAAGTGAACAAGAACTACCAGTGTCCATTGATGGAAGCATATGTTGATGAAGTGAGGAAGCTAGAAGAGCACTTTGACGGCCTACAGATGGAGCATATCCCAAGAGCTCAGAATGACATTGCTGATGGCCTTTCAAAGTGCGCCGCACTAAAGTTACCTGTGGAACCAGGGATCTTTGTGCTCAAGTTGACTCAACCATCCGTAACACCATCAACTGGACAAAGCAAGAAGAGGAAGTTGGTTTCTGGTGACTACTTTCCGGCAGAGCTCCCCGAAGCCGCCGCCAAGAAAGTCCCCAAGATCAACACCAAGGATGCTGAGGGGCAGTCTACTCCGGCAAGCCTTATGGTTTGTTCCGTTGAAGCAGACGCTCCCGACAAGTTTTGCTCCGGCAAGCTTGCCGGGGAACATCAAGCTCCGGCAGGGCCGCAAGTCCTTGCCGTAGAAGCGGATGTTCCCGCAGCAGCAAATGTGCCTTTAGTCCTTGTTGTCGAGCCACAAGCTCCAGCATGGGCACAATAGATTATTCATTTCTTTCAGACAGGAGAACTTCCCGAAGAGCAAGAAGAAGCGGAAAAAGTAGCCCGACAGTCAAGTATGTAACAATTTGTCGATAGCATACTGTACAGAAGAAGACTCAATGGTGTGAAATTGAAGTGTATTTGCAGGGAAGATGGACAAAAGCTGTTGGCAGAGATACATGGAGGCATATGTGGCCACCACATTGGCGCAAGAGCACTTGCCGGCAAAGCTTTCCGGCAAGGTTTCTTTTGGCCGACAGCCGTCCAGGATGCAACTGCACAAGTAACCAAGTGTGAAGCGTGCCAGTTCCACTCCAAACAGATACACCAGCCAGCTCAAGCTCTCCAGACGATCCCTTTATCCTGGCCATTTTCGGTCTGGGGGCTCGATATCCTCGGCTCTTTCCCCCGAGCTGTCGGGGGCTTTGAGTACTTGTACGTCGCAATCGACAAGTTCACAAAGTGGCTGGAAGTGCAGCCAGTGAGGAAGGTGACAGCACAGTCAGCAGTCAAGTTCTTCAGGTCAATTGTTTGCCGTTTCGGGATCCCTAACAGGATCATCACCGACAACGGCACGCAATTCACGAGCCGCACCTTCATGCAGTACGTCCAAGACCTTGGCGCCAAGGTCTGCTTCGCTTCTGTTGCTCATCCGAGAAGCAACGGTCAAGCAGAGAGGGCAAATGCTGAAGTGCTGCGCGGGCTCAAGACCAGAACTTTCGACAGGCTGCACAAGTGCGGAAGAAACTGGATCGAGGAGCTGCCGGTGGTTCTTTGGTCGATCAGAACGACGCCAAATCGAGCCACTGGCCAGACGCCTTTCGCTCTAGTCTATGGAGCAGAGGCAGTTCTCCCCACGGAACTCGTATACGGATCGCCTCGAGTGCTCGCTTATGATGAGCTTGAGCAAGAACAGCTGCGACAAGACGACGCGCTGCTCCTTGAGGAAGATCGTCTTCAGGCTGCTGTACGAGCTGCTCGATACCAGCAAGCTTTGCGCCGCTACCATAGCCGCAAAGTTAAGGCCAGAAGCTTCGAGGAAGGCGACCTTGTTCTTCGGCGCGTTCAGTCCGCCAAGAATTCCAACAAGTTGACGCCGAAGTGGGAAGGCCCTTATCGGGTGAAACGAGTCACAAGGCCCGGCGCTGTCCGCCTTGAGACCGAAGATGGCATTCCGGTGAGCAACTCCTGGAACATAGAACATCTTCGTAAGTTTTTCCCGTAGGGCGCGGTTGCCGGAACCCGTTCCGGCAACCACCTTTTGTACAAGTCTTGCCGCTGTTGCATGTAATCCTTTGTACAAAGCCGGGCGCAGATCCCGTGCATAAATAAAACCCCATGTGCTCCGCACAACTTGTCCATTTCATGCATTAGTTTCTTTCTTGCATGCGTTATCTGACACTTTGTGCAGCACCTACATCCGGTAAGCAATAACGAGCCGAAGGGCTCCATATCATTATTTTCTCTTCTTTCTTCTTTTCAACAAAGGAAAAGAAGGTTCCCTCGCACACAAGTTTGCCGGGGGGAAGGAGAAGATTGTGGTATGGACCAGGCGTCGTTCAAGCAAAGTTTTGCCTTGCCGGGAAGCAAACGACAGAAAAGCTAAGTTGCCAAAGTTTGAGCAATCAGTTTTTAAATTTTTGAGTTATCTTCCTCGAACGACCCTGCTTTGTATGGAAAACCTGTGCGCGGAGGAACCAACTCGTGGCTAGTTGCGCCCTTACTTTGTTTCGAGTCTGCTCAACAACTTAAGTGTGCTGCATCTAGTCGCGACAAGGTTTCTTGTCGGAAGCAGCGCCGCCAGCAGGCTGCTGACGTTCCGCACTCAGCGCTCGCGGCTCGGGTGCCTGCGCCGACAAGTTCCCTAGAAGCGTAGGGTAAAAACATACAAAGGAAGGAATCTAGTAGAGGAAATAACATAGCAATTGATAACAGAAATAAAGTTATATTACAAGATAACTTGTCGCAGCTCTAACAGACTGTTTTCATAACATGATTAGCAGCGACAAGGGAAAAGAAGAAATGGGCGGCCTAGTCTACGCGATCGCCCTCAACCCTCTTGATCTCGCTCACCTTGTCCACAATGGGTGCGACAAGGGCCTTGAGTGCGTCCCGATCGGCGTCTGGCGGCAAGGACTTGAGGACGTTGGTGAAGCTGAGGCCTGGATTGCGGAAGGCCACCTTCATCAGCACCTTCTGGAGAACCCCGGCGCAGATTTTGCGCGACTCGTCGGCCAGCTGCTTTGGGATCCTCTCCCGGAGCCGCTGGAGTGCTGTCGCCACGCCCTTGAAGAACAGGCTGAGCTTGGCGCTGGGTTGGAGATTCTCGTCGGAGGGATACCCAAAGTCCTCCATCCCCAGCTGCGCCAGCTCCTCGTCGATGACTGCGGCAATATTCACCAGACCCTCGGTCCAGTGCTCCACAGTATCTCTGAATGAGTTCTGGGTAACTGCGATGCTCTCCAGCAGCGCCTTATCAGCCTTGACCTTCTCCGACAAGGTCTTCTCCCGCTCCTTGGCGGCGTCTAGCGTCTGCGTCAGCGTGGCCAGCTTCAACTCCAGGTCTGCATTGGAATCCTTGGCAGCGCTGAGCTCCTTGCCCCTCTCAGCGAGAAGACCTTGCAGCTCACCGTGGGCGGTAGCATCCTTCTCACGCTCACGCTTGAGCGCGGCAAGCTCCTCGCCGCTCTTCCCGATGTTGGCCTCCAGCTGCGCCACCTTCTCCTCCAGCTCTTTCTTGGCGGCCTGTGCGATTGCAGCAGTGTCCTTTGCTTCCTTGAGCGCCCCGCCAAGTGCTTGCTCGCGCTCGGCGAGCTCCTCCTCATAGCTGTCGAGGTTGGCCTTCCGCTGCACCAATTCTCCTTCTCGCGCGGACTGCTTCTCGGCGGCCAGCCTTTGTTCCTCCTCAGCTTCGGCCTTCTCAAGAAGGAAGGCCGTGCGCTCCTCGGCGAGTCGCTCCCGCTCCTGTGCCAGGGACTGGAGAGCTTCTTGATTGTGGCCCCGGAGCTCCTCCGCGCGCTTCTCCATGTCAACTCCCGCCTTCGCGACAAGCGCTTCCCGGGAAGCCAGCTTGGCTTGCCGTGCGCGGTAGAGTGACAGCAGCTTCCGCAGCAACTCCTCCTCCTCAGGCTGGCCACTGCTGCTGTTGGGCGCGTCGACCAATGACAGTCCAGCAGAGGCGAGCTCTTCCTCATCAAAAGTTTCCCCCTCGACCGGCACCCTGGAGCTCGACGCCCAGGGTAGCTTGATGAAGATATCGTCACCGGCCTTCAAGTAGGCGCCGGGCTGGGGCTCCTCGGCAGTTGGCGCAGCGCCCGGCGCTCCTGCGGCCTCAGGGTCGTCAGTGCAATCGCCCGACCCCTCGCCGGCTTCTGCGGCGGCAGCCTTGGCGGCGTCCTCACCGGCGGTCTCATCAGCACCGGCCCCCTCCTCGCCGGTGCCCTCTGTCTCCATTGGCTCAGCAGCAGATGGGTCTGAAGAACGAAGAAGGGAGAAAAATCAATCAAAAATCCAAGAGAAGAAAATCAGAAGGAGAAGAACCCAAGGGAAAGTTTTTGGACAAGTGAATTACCTGTGCCAAGACCTGCAGTTGCGGTCTCGGCCGCCGCAGGATCGACGGTCCTGCCCCTTGCCGGAGAGCGCTCCCTTACCGGGAACTCCTCCCTTGGCGGCGTAGTCGAAGCAGATGGCACTTCGGGACCAGCTTCCGGGCGCTCCTGATATGGCTGCTCTGCTCCTACACAAATCAACAAGCAAGATATCAACAAAGGAAAAAGCACTCATGCGCGCCTGACAGCAGAAAGCTAACTATGAACTTACGCTGGGGGCTGCGCTGGGGGCTGCTTTGAGGAGTGGTTGCCGGGTCCGTCAAGGTGGTCTCGGACCCACCCCCTGCTGACATGGTGGGGTCATCTTCGATGACAATCACCGCGGCCTTGGCCCTCTTCGCCGCTCTCTGGGCCAGCGTCCTGAAAAGAAAGGAGTCCAGATTGAAGCAAGTCAGATACAAGATAAAAACAGCAAGATTGAAGAACTACAAGAGCACCAAAGAAACTTACTCTTCTTCCTCCTCGTCGGAGCTGAGCGCGGAAAGATCGAAGTCCGGCTCCCCTCCGGTGCGGCGAGGCGGAGGAGTAGGATCCCTTGCCCGCTTGGCGGGGGCGGTGGCGGTGGCCCGGGAAGATCCCGCTCCAGTTGCCGCTGCTGCGTGAGGCGCTCCCGCGGCAACATTGCTTGCCGCGGTAGAGCGTGTCGCACGGCTCGGCGGCTGTTGACCCGGCTGCCGCCCCGCTACGTCCGCGGCCCTGCGAAGACGCCTTCTTGGCGGGGCCGGGGGCTCCGCCTGCGGCAAGCTTTCTGAAGGCTCGGGCTCTTCCTCGCCGGCCTCGCTCGGCTCAGCTTCAGAGCCGGCAGGCTCTTCCTCGCCAATGAACTCCGCGCGCTCGGCGAGGTTTGCCGCCTCTGCCGCCTCCGCCTCCTCCACAGTGAACCCGAACGCGCCCGCGGCAGCTGCGGCCGCAACCTCTTCCGCCCTAGTGGCGATGCGCTGCAGCTCCTCGTCGGTGGTGTCACGGGTGAGGCTCTTCTGCTCGTCAGCGTGGACCGGCACTTCTTCCAAGTTGTCGAAGAACGCTTGCACGACGTCATCCGCAGGCTCTTGCCAAGTTGGAACGATTCCGTGTGAATCGCACAACGGCATCATGGCGCGGATCCGGTCAAGCGAAGAATTATTGCACAATGGAACGACGCCCCTCGCCAGCGTGAATGGGTGCTGGGGATCGCGTTTGAACAACTCCAGGAGCATTGCATCCAGCTCCATGACGGTGAAGTTGTAGTTGAGGCCCGGCCGCAGCCTCATGATGTCCGCCGAGTTCTTGAATTCCCAGGCGGGCCTCCCCCTCTCCTGCAGGGGGGCGATGCGGCGGCGGAGGAAATCTGCGCCTACAGCGCCTACAGTGAGCCCGGCAAGCCTGAGGCGAAGGATCCTAGTAATGGCGATCTTCAGCCTCTCGTCTTCCGGGGCCACGTTGCTCCAGTCATTGCCGCGCACTATTGGAGCTTGGCGCACGGCGGTGAAGGGCTGCGGATTCTCCTCGACGATCCAGCACCACTCCGCTCTCCACTCCTCCCACTTGCTGCGGAGCTCACCCTCCAAGTACGCCTCCTTCTTGCCGACTCTCGAGATCCAGGCGATCCCTCCGGCAAGCGGCTCTCCTCTCTCTACCCGAGGTATGAAGAAGTGGCGGAAAAGGGCAACATTGGGGTGGACTCCGACAAAGTTTTCGCACAAATGTGCGAAAACTGCCATGGTCAGAACGGCGTTGGGGGTGAAATCAAGGAGGCGGAAGCCGTAGGTGTTCATGATATCGCAGAAGAACTCCGAGAAGGGCGGGCAGAGCCCGCAATAGAAGAACAGCGCGAAGAATGGGTACCCGTTTGGAGCCAGTTCCGAAGCAGCGGCCGGGAGTACCCTCGTGCGCGGATGCGCCCGCGTCTCCGTCGCCCAAAAGAGGTAGAAGTACTCCCTCAGCTCCTTCACGCCGAGCTGGGGGGAGAAGATCGCCCGCTCCTTCCGCAGCGCCGCGAGCCGCTGCGCCTCGGCCGACTTCACGCCCTTTCCCTTGTCGGCTTTCGGAGCCATGGCGGAGGTGGTGGGGGAGGTCGACGGCGTTGGTGATGCTGGTGGCAATGGGGGGCGGAGCGCTGCTCTCTCGGCTTCGAGAAGAAGGGGGGAGCGGCGGAGGTTCGTGAAGATGGAGTAGTAGCAACCAGCGAGGGGGAACGAACTGCCCCTGTTTCCTCTGCTTATAAAGAGGGACGGGGCGGACGTTTCGCCCTTCCGAATAAAGAACCACCCACGATCTCTCCCACGACGCCGCATTCAACGCGTGCCGTTAGGGGAGAGCGCGGTGGATACGGAGCGAGATTCGGCGTGGCCCAGTCCGCGTGTGCCCGTGCCCTGTCTTGGGCCTGGCCCAACAGCGCTCGGCACCGTGTCTGGCCCAGGCCCGGGGGCTCCTGTCGGTGTACTAGAATAGGGGTACCCTAGTACCCCGAACTTGTGCACGGGCAGTTGCAGCACCCCGCGGCAAGGCTTGCCGGGCGAACGCCAAGATCCTCCGTGGTTCCCTTGGAGCCATTCAAGAACAAAGTATTTAAGCTCAGGAGACAAGGCCCCGGCAAGAGGAGCTTGCCGGGAAGGCCAACCAAGGCACTCCAAGGAACTTGCCGCGACGCGCCACGCGCTCCGGCAAGGCAACAAGGCCCCGGCAAGAGGAGCTTGCCGGGAAGACCAACCAAGGTACCTCGAGGCCCGGTGAGCGACAAGCTTCCGGACCCGACAAGATAACAGCAGCGGCAAGGCGCTTGCCGCGGCAGGCGGCCACTCTGTGCCCACGCTCCAGCGCATCCACCAACGTGTCGCTCTGGGGGCCTCTCCAGGCGCGCGTGGCGGGAGGCTGTGCAGCCAGCGGTGCGCAGTGGCATGCGAAGCTGACAAGATCGCCATCGTGGCGAACGGTGGCGCCCCTAACGGTCCTTTTCTGCACTGTTTGGGCGACTCAGACGGGCATTTAATGCCCTTGTCCCCTGCCGTCAGGGTTAGGTAGGGTGCACTGTACAAGTAACTGTACCAACCACCTCACTTTTTACATTTGTACCCTTCTCTGCGTTGCCACCTGTCGGTGACCCCTTTAGCGTATAAAAGGAGGCCCATGCGCAACGTAGAGGGGGTTGGCGAGGTTCGACTCATTCGTAACCCAGAAAAACACTACGCTCTCTCTCTGGAGCAAGAACACAAGATAATCAAACAAGCAGCAGTAGGAGTGTTATCTCTCCGGAGAGCTCCGAAGCTGGGTAAACTGCTCGTGTGCTCCGCCTCGATTTGCTCTTCGTGTGATCTCTGCCCCCCGCCGAACTGAAAGGGGCCCGGTCCGCCGGCCCCATAGGTGTTCGTGGATCAGTTTCCCCGACAGTGGTGGATGGTGTGGCGCACGGAGGAGACTAGGGTGGACAGGGTGTTTTGGCACCCACGGAGTACGAATGGGGAAATGGAGGGAGAGAGGTAGGGGGAACCATGTCTTCTGGATGCGCTTGTCTCAAATGCGATTTTCAGGCGGTAATTCCCATCTCGCAGATTTTGGTTTCGGACGGTTACTATGAGTTTCCCTCCTTCGTTCAAATATTTGTAGAAAAAGATTGCATGTTTACGGTGCCAACTCAATTCGAATCCATTTTATATTCTTTTTGTTCGCGCAGGATCCATTTCGTATTCGAATACAAATCTATATGCATCATTATTTTATATATACTTTCAAAAGCACACCACCATTTACACATAAATATTGTTTACAAATGGGATGATCTTAGATTCATAAGGCTAAATCCTTAATTTGAATTTTCAAATATTTGAAACCACTTTATGTCGAAATCCAATGTAGGCATTCCTTGCTACTGTCTCCAATTAATGTGTGTTTCTGTTAACGCTCAAAAGTGGCACGGTTATAAAGAGTAGCTTGAAGCTATGTCAAGATTAATTGAAACTTATTGTAGAAAGTCACCATGAGATGTCTCTCTTTCAGAAGATCAAGATAGATATGAAGATGGTCTAAAACGGAGCTCGGATGCAAAAGTTATGACAAGTTCCGAGATGCTCATGTTGACACCAGACAAAAGAATGGCATGGAACATAATTAATATGGCCTCTGTTGGAAAAAGATACATCTGCAGAGTTCTTCGCCTCGTCGAAACGGACGATTTTGATATAAAGATCGTCCCCATCTGAGGTCGTATGCAGAAGTTATAGGCAAAACCGTAAACTGCACCAATGTTGGCCGGATCATCCGGGCCGGGGTCCGGATCATCCGGGTAATTGAAGCACTAAGATTCCAGAAGGTTGGCGCAGAAGCCGGATGATCTGGATTAAGTCCCGGATGATCCGGGTAAAGGCCGTACAATCCGGGCAATCGTCCGGATGTCCGGACAAGTTTTTCTGCTGTAGACTTTAGAAAACATCCCGAAACTCCCTCGAGATGGCCTCATATCAAAAAGTGTTCAACATGGAAGTTGTGCATCTCGTTGAGGCGGTTGATTTAGATATAGAAAACATCCAAATCAGAGGTCGTATATGGATTCTAGAACTAAAACAGTAAGCTGCTGTCAGAAAACTATGCTAGGCCGGATCATCCGGGCCTTGAACCGGACATCCGGGCCGGGGGTCGTGAATAGTCCGTGTTTTATTAGGTTTTGGTAATTTGGACGGCTAGGCAAGTCCTTTTCTTGTACGGGAAGTCCATCCACCTCTTATATAGGTAAGAGGTGACGGCCGATTGAAAAACAACACACAATCGAACAAATCTATCTACACTTTTTACCCTGGTTTTACATCTCTCCCTTGTTCTTCTTCTTCCTCGTTCTTCGTCTGTTCTTCTTGTTGCAGGGTGGCGAACCTCGAGGCCCTAGGGGCGATCAGGTCGACCTAGGGCAACCCATAGCCGCCGCGCGCCCTGACGGGGTCCCTCCCGGGCGTGTGGGGTTTTAGGTCCTGAAAAGCACCCGCCGGATTGTCTTGTGTACCGCGCTTCCGGCGGGTCTCCTTCGACGTGAGCTGCGGTGCATCACCCTCGACGTTGGAGGTACACGGTGATGTGTTCGTGTGCAAACACACTTTTTGGCGACTCCGCTGGGGGACGAAGCTTTGAACGGTCTCCGGCCTGTTCTTGCTACGAAGAGATCATCATCTACGGTTTGCAATCTACAAAGGTAATATAAATACCCAATTCACATATGTAGATGAAAATAATGCATATGTTGGTGCTGGATCACCTAATGAGTATAATGTATCGGCTAGCCCTAGTTTTATCAATCATGCATCTAATTATGTACAAGAGCCGATGCAAAATAATCTTCATGCTTCAAATTCTTATGATTTTAGCAACGTACAACATATGTATCCAAACTCTCATGCATCGGCAACCCCACAAATCAATATGCCGATGAACAACATGATGGGTTTGGTTAATTAATTTTAAACATCTCATGTTAAAATTTCCAATAGCATACAAGAAAGTATTTCACCTTTTTATTCATCGGCAACTAATTTGCAATTTGTGAATCCAACTTTGCCGATGGATGGGAGAATTGGCCATGCTACTACTAGCTATTCGGCCAGTTACTCTCAACCATCATATGCTATGCCTTATATTAGTAATTTTTCAACACCGTATGCAACTGTAGATGTTCATAATTCGGCCCCGCATCTTCATGGTCATAGCCGAATAAGTGAAAATTTTACAGGAACACATGTGCCGTCATCAAATACTGTAGCATATAATGCATACTCTACACAATTCAAGAATTTCGGCAACACTCACAAATCATTGCCGAAAGAATCTGAAAGTATTGCGGAGCAATCCCTTCCAGAAGCAGTTGTGGCTGCATTAAAAAAGAGCTTGACACAAAACAAGAGAATTGATGCTCTTTGCCTTGAACAATATGAAAACGGGTTGTTTCCTGATTATGCTGCAATATAGGCTAGAGTTTTGCAGGAAGATGAAACTCCATCAATTGGTAGTATTGATGAGAGAGCATATGGTTGTACAGAAGTGCATACACCTCCACCTAGTACCGCAGCATATTATACACCCCCTACACAATTGCAAAATTTCGGTAACACTAACACTTCATTGCCGAAAGATCCTAAAAGCATTGGGGGCAAACTAATCTAGAGCGGGCTGAAATTAAGAGGGGAGTTAAAGCTTTGTGCGATAGGGTGCAAGTACTTCGCCAAGAGAGAATTGATAGGGAATTAGCTCAAAGAAAAGAAGCCTTGGCAATTGATATAACCGGTGAAAAGAATGATGATTCGGAAACTAAAAGTGCTTCAGTTGAAAAAGCCGAATCAAGTAGTATATATTCCGAATCCATCAAATCCAAAGAGGCAACCATTGTTGAGAAAGGGCATGAAAATTATAGCAAGACAACCATACTTGATTTTTCTGAAGTCAATGGAACCTACTTCCTGCCCTATGAGTTTCGTGCCATAGAAATTGACGATCTTCAAGAACAAGAACAAGTAGCCGAAGAAAGTTTGTTGGACAAATATCTTCAAACTAATGATGCACGAAATCAAGAAAAAGATGATGACAAGGCGTTGGAGAGCTATCCGAAGGCGAAGCAAGATATTCTTCAAACCACACCACCATCACGCTCTCCCAACATATTTGAAGAGCTATGTCTAGCAATTAATTTACCTGTTTTCAGATTTGGTCATGACTTAGTTGTTGATGCATATATTAGAAAAAATTTCATAAGAAATATTGAGAGACCAATGAAGAAGGGTAATTTATTTGTTAGCAATCAGATTGTCACAAAGCATATCGGTCAACACATTACACCATTCAGAAAGACCGATAGCAAAAAATTATTGCAGCCAAGACTTTCCCCATTGCTTTGTCTAAAGTTCATATCTAATTGGGTAGCTTTGCTTATTTCTTACTTGGATTACACTTGGTCTCAATTGAGACATGTATGTTCTAACAATTTTCGTTTCACAAATTTGATAGCCGAATGGGTAGCCAAGCTTAAAATCGGTAAGAGAATGGGTAGCTTTGCTTATTTCTTACTTGGCTTACACTTGGTCTTAATTGGGTAGCCAAGATTAAAATCTTCTAAGCAAACTGATGCAAGTATAGTTTCTTATCCAATTACATCGGTAAGAGAATGCAAAATAAAATTCATAGCCGAATGGGGTGATACAAAATCTGAATCATTCGTTTGCTTAACTCCAAAGCCGTTCTCACAGCAAGATCGCCTAGATAAAAAGTTTTCCTTCAATTTAAGCATGTGCGATCAAATATTTGATTTGTTGCTGAAAAATAATTACATAAGAATTCTTGATCACCATGTCAAGCCATTAATTCAAGGACGAATGTATTGTAGGTTGCATCATTCGTTCAAACATAATTTTGAGGATTGCAATATGTTTCGTCAAATAGTTAAATCGGCCATTGATAAAGAACGATTAAAGTTTGTTGAAACACCCAGAAATGACCAGTCTATTCCGATTGGTCCCGATGGCAAAAAGTTTTTGCATCAGCTGCTTCAAGCCGAGCCATTTAAAGAGAATGTAAAAGCTGCAGGTGATGGGATCAAGCTTTCAAGTAAAGAAGTTGTTGAAGGGCATAACAAACATAATCTTGAGGGCGAGAATTCCATCGAAGCTACAATGGAGACGCCAAGGACTAGGGGGCAGCAAGTAAATCCAATGATCAATGAAAGAAAACCAAAAGAAACAAAGGCCGAAATAAGCGCAAGTGGAAGAGATCAAAAATCACCTTCGCTGAACTATTGCATAAATATCAAAAGAAGAGTGAAGAGAAGAATGCTTATCAGCCAAATCATGCAAAGAAACCAAGATCACCCCCAAGGCGCAAATATGAGGATTGGTATTGGCAAAGTGATAATTTTAATGCAACATATTCATATCCTTATTTTGGGCCGCTAATGCCAATGCCGTGGACGCCTCCCTATGCTTATGTAGATTCATATCCATCATGGGACAGGTATGATACAAGGGCACATTCTCCATCTTATTTTAGACCATCTCACCAATATTATGCAGCTCCTAAAAAAACAACATTTGAACAATCACATGTTAAAGACCGTTTCAATCATAAGGAATCGGTCCGGAGCTCAAGGAAGAAGAAAAAGGTAGTCAAGCAAGTTTACCGTGTTAAAAGAGATGGTCGTAAGAGTGCCACTTCAGATTTGATCTCAAATGAAAAAGAGCCAATGAAAGTGTTGACATTGGCTACTATAGGCAATGAGATGAAGCAATCAATTTTTAAGACTCAAAGTGCCAAATCTGAAGAAAAGAAGTTGAGAGTGCACAAAGCCAAAAAGAATTGCCATTGGTTAAAACAGAATCATAGCCGGGATGCCCACTCGGCTTATCATATTGGCAAAAGAAGAAATTACAAAATCTTAGTGCACAAGAGCTGAAAAAGAAGAACATGGCATGGGTTCCCAAAAAGATCAATCAAGACAAAAATGATGTGCATGCTTCTATTGCAACAAGTATAATAAAAGTGAAGAAGGAAAAGAATGAAAGCAACAAACAATTATGTCGAAGGTGCGCATCACAACATCAAAATCTTCAGTTAGCACATCATCCATTTTCTTCAACCATGCCGTTGATGCCTTTCCAATGGAATTCATCCCTAGGTATGATCACTTACCCTCCATGGATTTATTTTGATCCATGGATGCAACATAATTTTCTATATCATGAGAGGGTATTACCAAATCACTATACATTTGGTTAGTTTCATTTTTGTTGCTAATACAAAGGGGCTGAAATATTTTATTCCTATTTTATTTGTTTATTTCGTCTATACATGCTTTAGTGGATGAATTCTACATGGACCTCATGGTAATGGCCGATACTTAACTATCGTCCTAAGAAACTATCTGATCATGGACGATGTGGAATTCTAACATCGTCATTAGTTCAATAAGAGACCAAAACAAGCCTCATACCACTTAAAATATTTTTGCATAATAATAAAAGCCGAATATGAATTTTTATTCGGTTCGGAGCTTTTGGTTGCCATAGGTGCTATACATATTGAAGCTTTCAGCGATTCGTTATGAGTAGTGCAACAAATGTACAAGAGTTATCAATGTTTTGACGAATCACTTATAGTTTATCCTGAGGTATGTCTAGATGCAAAATTTACCTTGCATTGCTTTAAAATTGTTCATATTTCTAGACATGACAATTCAAGAGAGTTGGCACAGCAAGCATCCGGCTACTATGTTAATCTTGGTGTATTGCATTTCTATCAATAGCCGATGCTTAGTCTCATCAACATAGGTAAGGATGAACCGAAGTCCACCGCTTCGGCCACTAATGATTTTTTATGCAGGCAAAAGTAAGGATTGGAGAAAGTTTATTGTTGATTATTTGCAAAATCCTAGCAAAAGGGTGAGCAATATGGTTCGGAAGATGACCTTGAGATACATATCTATGGGACTTTATCATCGGATTGTTAATGAAATTGAGAAGGTTTCGGAGGATGACCTTGCTGCAGACTTTAGAAAACGTCCCGAAACCCCCTCAAGATTGCCTCATATCAAAAAGTGTTCAACATGAAAGTTGTGCGTCTCGTCGAGACGGTTGATTTTGGTATAAAAAACGTCCAAATGCGAGGTCGTATACGGAATCTAGAGCCAAAACAGTAAGCTGCTATCAGAAAACTGTGCTAGGCCGGATCATCCGGGCCTTGAGCCGGACATCCGGGCCGGGGGTCATGAATAGTCCATGTTTTATTAGGTTTTGGTGATTTGGACGGCTAGGAAAGTCCTTTTCTTGTACGGGAAGTCCATCCGCCTCTTATATAGATAAGAGGTGACAGCCGATTGAAAAATAACACACTATCGAACAATTCTATCTACACTTTTTACTCTAGTTTTACATCTCTCCCTTTGTTCTTCTTCTTCCTCGTTCTTCGTCTGTTCTTGTTGTTGCAGGGCGGCGAACCTCGAGGCCCTAGGGGTGATCAGGTCGACCTAGGGCAACCCATAGCTGCCGCGCGCCCTGACGGGGTCCCTCCCGGGCGTGTGGGGTTTTGGGTCCTGAAAAGCACCCGCCGGATTGTCTTGCGTACCGCGCTTCCGGCGGGTCTCCTTCGACGTGAGCTGCGGTGCATCACCCTCGACGTTGGAGGTACACGGTGACGTGTTCATGTGCAAACAGTTTCGTGCTGGTTTTTTTACATCTCAAACACGTATAATGTGGTTGAAACATGCAACATATAGTGTAATCACGTTTAGACATTAATTGCATATAAATCATGCATTGTCTCTAATTAAAAAAATTATGGACCACTAATATAGATAAACTAAATAACATTACACGTGTCCCCAAATTCAAACGAATATGCATGTTTGATAGCACAATTTTTATTATGATATTATCGATGTCCTGGTCTCTAGTTTAAATATTTGAATACCCTTTAATCTAGATATTCCTCTCATATAGCTATTACTCATGCTTATATCTCTCTCTAGACCTATATGCCTTCACCATCTCTCGGGTATCTCTCGTGCTACTTGTATGTCAACAATAGTCTTTTATCTTCATAACACACTGACGGTACTGTCCTTCACTCTATCTCTCTCTCACACACAAACACAAACTTCGTCTCCCAGGTTCTCATCTCTCTCCACCATTCCCTTCTACACCGCTCACACACACCCTCTCTCCCTAGGGGTATCTCGCCACTTTAGCTACGACTCTCCATGTGGAATATCTTTCTCTCTCGCAAACACAAAACTCCATCTCTCGGGATCTCATTTCTCTCTAATATTCGTTTGTATGTCACTCACATGCACCCACTCTTTGTCTCACACACACACACACACATAATTCAGCCTTCTGATCCACTCGACTCTTATCTCTAACACACGCACTAGCCGATCTCCCTCTAGCTATCATCTCTATCTTTCTATTTCTCTGTTTCTCCATCGGCCTTGTTTCTTGCCCGCACTCTTGCTTCCTATCACGCACACTATATATGTTTCTCTCTACATGCAGACATGCACCCTCTTTTATCTTTCTCTCACACACACATAACTCACCCCTCTGAACCACTCGGTTGTTATCTCTAACACACAAACTAGCCGATGTCCCTCTAGCTAGCATCTCTATCTATCTATTTCCGCATCAACCTTTCTTTCTCGGACGCACTCTTGCTTCCTATCATGAACACTATATCAGTTTCTCTATACATGCATCTATAGGTTGATCTCTTTGGCACATAGGTTGTGTCTCGCTCTCTCTGCTCGCCATAGATGCATGCTCCAGCCCATGCCACTCTCTCTTATGGACAAAAACACATGCTCAATCATCTGGCCTTCTTTCCTCCACTGTCACATGCATGTGTATTGTCATACCGATCCATCTCTCCCATCCTGTTGATCTTATGACTTATATCTCCTTTCTTTTATCTTGATCATACGCGCGCACACACACACACATCCCACGTATACATGTATACCTCTCCCACGTGCACGTTCAAGGTCTCATATGTCTCCATACGTAGTTAATTATCCTTAGCCCTCACCCCACATCGAATCCTTCTCTTCTTGTGTGCACATGACTTCTGTCTGGATGGGTCTCTTCTCTAAAATACACACTCACACTTCACTATCTCCTTCTAGCTACCCCCCTCTCTCAGTCCTTCTTTCTATCCCTGAAACCAATAAAACTATCCCATCGTTTAATTCCTGCCTACATGCACCATCGATAATAGTCTTCCTCGATGTCTCTCGAACAAACACGTTATCTCAATGTCCACTCCTCTCACGCGCACACGCCTTATCTTCCCTCTTTACGGGCCTCTTCTCTCTCACCCACCCCCCCTCGTTGGAGGCCTCTACCATACACATCACCTCTCTATGATGAAGCCACACACACTTAATTACTTTCCATACCGAAGACTCCATTTCACACACACACACACACACACACACATGCACTCTAAGACTCCATTTCACACACACATTCTCTAGGTGGAGCATTTGTTCCTACCACCCTTCGTACAACCTTACCCGTATGATAATAAATCACCTTAATTTACTTATATAACATGGACAAATTCCACTTTATTTTAGTAGTTAGCAAACTTCTCATAATTATATAACGCAAATGACGAGCAGGAAATGACATTTTTTTACACAACCATATTAATATGTCCACATAAATCACAAACTAAAGTGTAATACCATTATACTTATATCCCGATGCAAAATGTGGATTACATGTCCGAAGAGTAGAGGCGCACACACACACTCTGTCTCTCAGAATCTCGCACACATACCGGTTATGTTACGCCTCCTAAACAGACTCGTATGTGTACACTTTGTGCATGCGCGGATACACGTGATGGAGCGCATTTCTTTAAGCCGGACGCCGAACACAAACAGTAGCAGCATTCATTCCCCTCCCACTGCCTCTTCCCCGGTCGCTGTCGACCGATAGCCATGGCCCGGCTAAAGGTAACGACATATGCCATGCTCCCGTCGGAGCGGCGCTTTGAGCTGCTTTCGAAGATCTGGAGGTGGCACGAAGCCTGGATCGCAACTGCCCTACCTCTAGAGTCCGGACTAGCCGAAGCCGATGGAGGAGGCATTAGAGGCGGAGCAGCACGCGGAGCCAGAGAAGGAGAACAACGGCACGAATCCGGAATAGGAGGACGACAACACAGGCGAAGTGGAGCTGGAGGAGGACTATGACACGGGCGAGGTGGAGCCGACGCCACTGGCTGAATTCTTCACCATGGCAGAGTTGACCCAAGCGGAGGGGCGGCGGAACAGCAGGCCATCCTCGAGTCCATTCAGTCAGAGGCTGAGGTGGAGGCCAACCGCCACTTCCACTGCCAGCGGGAGTGGGGGATCAATGAGATGTTCGACAAATTGGAGGAGAAGCAGGAGGAGCTAGAGTTGCAGCATGCGTCCGCCTACCCATATCCGACGACGAGTAGTGTGGTCTAGCTTAGGTTATGTACTTACTACTAGTTACTACTATTGCATGGTATGTATGGATTTGAAATATCTAGTACTACTCCTTAATGCAAACTGCTTTTAAGATGAATGAAAGAAAGCTTGGCGAGCGCCTTTTGTTTGTTAAAAACAACATACTTCTAATACTCCCTCCTTTCTTGTTTAAAGGGATCATCTAAAAATATATTTCCATTATAGTCAGACTTAAAGGGCGTTGAGTCTCATGCCACATTTACGTATTTCATAGAGATAACAGAAATGAAATTTTAGTGGTCATGCATGCATCTTTTTGTGCTAGTACTATATTAGGGTCAGACGTGCGCGAGCGGTGGAAGAGGAAGGAGAAGGGAAGCGGGCTGTGCAGTGCGGCAGTTGCAGCACGAGCTCCAAGGAACATTCGTGCCAAACAATGGATAGTATAGTATAGGTAGCACGTACACTAGTAGAGTATGAATTAGCCTTTAGGTTGCATGTGGATGACATGGCTACAACATGCAGGCTGTAGTTCAACAGCCTACCGCTCCGCCTCGCACGGTTTGGTCACGCAAGATTTCCATGCGTCACGCACGTAGTTGTCAAAGTCGTGCTCAAAAAAGGGCGATGAGTTCCACTAGTCCGCGTTGGTCCATGCGCCCGGAAAATAAACTAATCCCAGTTGTTGTAAATGTCGTGCATGCTTTCATTCCGGGCTAGTGGAAGCACACGAATGTGATGTACAACAAACCACCCGCTAGCTCCCTAATAATCTCAACTATAAACTACACTAGTGCGCGTCCGCAGAACATCCTTTTCGAAGGGATGAAGCCCTGCACTTACCATTTCCTCCCGTGTAAACCAGCTCCCCAACGGACAAGGCAGTTCGTCGCCATTGCCGTGGATTCAAAAGGCGGTGGTGCTTCTCATCCTCATCGAGGTTGGGAGACCTTGGACGATGATCATTTGGTAGAAATCATAAGTGCTCTGATTTCCTCACATCCGCAAGACTCAGCGGTACTTGCACCAAATATTTTAAGAGGGTGCGTAAATATGCGTGGGAAAAGGCCATGCTAGTTGGTCCGCCATGCATCCTCGAGGACGAGGATGTTTCCTGGGGGGTCTCTCTAGCGCGGCATAATCGTAGTTGCAAGTTGACACCCATTGAGATGCCGATGTTGAGGGGCACTCGGATTTTTTCTGATTAGCAGGTAAGTGATGGTGAGGTTCATCACGTAGTAAATGCATTCTAAAGACTACTTCCGTGTCCATTTCGTAATTCCCCCACTGCCCACTGCTTCACAGGTTAGGCTTGGTGCAAATGGAGATTGGCTTGCATATGTACGGGAGGGTACCAACATCAATTTTCACAACAATTACAACAGTGACACAGTTCCCATAGAACCTTTGTCCAACATTGGGATCGTCCATGTAATCCGCCATCGTCTGAATTGCTACTGTGGAACCACGGTGAGATTGAAGAAGATAACAATCCCAAAAGCCCTGATAAGGTCGTGAGCCAACAAAAATTACAGTCTCATTGCGGTGTTCGACATTGTGATTGCTTTCACGAACCCTGCACGTGGTGTTCAAAGGTGGACCATGTTGTTTGCTGCTGATTTGTTGTCGTACAAGTACGAGATGTTGTGCTCTTTTTTAACTGCATCTTCACGGTGACAAACCAGGGGACTTGTTTCGTATGGGACACATCCTATAGTACACTCCCTCTCTTCCAGTTCTTTGTTTTTTTTCCATTTTCTAAGTTTCAAATTCAAATTTAGAGCCCCATCACATATTGAGATTACAATGTGCAGTAAATTGTTGCATGCATGCAGTAGTTTTTTATTGGTCATTTATGTTGGTCACTGATACGTCCATTTTGCATCATGTTTTCCTACTGTTATTTATAATGTTTTTATGCATAATAATGCTTTATGGAGTAATTCTAATGCATTTTCTCTCATAAGATGCAAGGTTTACACAAAGAGGGAGAATGCCAGCAGATGGAATTTTGGACCTGAAAAAGCTACGTCATAGTTACCTATTTTGCACATCTCCAACTGAGTTCAAAATTTAAGGAGAATTGTTTTGGAATATATGAAGAATATTGTAGCAAATAACTACCAGAGGGGGCCCACCAGGTGGGCACAACCCACCTGGGCGCGCAAGGCAGCCCAGGCACGCCCTCGTGGGTTGTGCCCTCCTCGGCCCATCTCCGGTGCCCTCTTCTGGTATATAAGTCATTTTGACCTAGAAAAAGTAAGGAGTGGACTTTTGGGACGAAGTGCCACCGTCTCGATGCGGAACTTTGGTAGGAGCACTTTTCCCTCCGGCGGAGCGATTCCGCCAGGGGAAATTCCCTCCCGGAGGGGAAATCATCGTCATCATCATCACCAACAACGCTCTCATCTTTGAAAATCCAATCTTCATCAACATATTCAACAACACCATCTCCTCTCGAACCTTATTTCATCTCTTGTGTCCAATCTTTATACCGGAACCTTAGATTGGTACTTGTGGGTGACTAGTAGTGTTGATTACATCTTGTAGTTGATTACTATATGGTTTATTTGGTGGAAGATTATATGTTCAGATCCATTATGCTATTTAATACCCCTATGATCTTGAGTATGATTATCATTTGTGAGTGGTTACTTTTGTTCTTAAGGTCACGGGAGAAGTCATATTGCAAGTAATCATGTGAACTTGATATGTGTTCGGTATTTTGATGATATGTATGTTGTGATTCCCTTAGTGGTGTCATGTGAACATCGACTACATGGAACTTCACCATATTTGGGCCTAAGGGAATGCATTGTGGAGTAGTTATTAGATGATGGGTTGCTAGATGACAGAAGGTGAAACCCTAGTTTATGCGCTACTTTGTAAGGGACCAATTTGGATCCAAAAGTTTTATGCTATGGTTAGATTTTATCTTAATACTTTTCTCGTAGTTGCGGATGCTTGCGAGGGGGTTAATCATAAGTAGGAGGTTTGCTCAAGTAATAACAGCACCTAAGCACTGGTCCACCCACATATCAAATTATCAAAGTAGCAAACATGAATCAAACCAACATGGTGAAAGTGACTAGATGAAATTCCCGTGTACTCTCAAGAATGCTTTGCTTATTATAAGAGATCGTCTTGGCCTGTCCTTTGCCACAAAAGGATTCGGGTACCTTGTTGCACTTTTCTTACTATTACTGTTACTTGCTCATTACAAATTATCTTGCTATCAAACTATCTGTTACCAACAATTTCAGTGCTTGCAGAAATTACCTTGTTGAAAACCACTTGTCATTTCCTTCTGGTCCTCATTGGGTTCGACACTCTTACTTCTCGAAAGGACTACGATTAATCCCCTATACTTGTGGGTCATCAGTCACACATGCACGCATTGTAACTAATATTTTTTACCATAGTTTTTTAGGAAACTGAGTGCAATAACCGAGTAGTTTCGCAAACTACCAGTACTATGCCTGAAACGATACAAAATCAATACCACCACCTCATCCATGTCTGACTGCCCTGACCCACCCAAACCCCCTCCCTTGACGGTGCGCGCTTCCCACTTGAAATGGCCAGCGCTTCCCTAGAGCGTCAGTGCCGCATTAATGCCCGTCCAGAGTGGAGGCGACCTCTCACTGGCACCGGCTTTGAAGCAGCACGACAGCTGAAAAGAGCTCTGCTTCCCGGTGCACCTGACTGCTCCACGTTGAAACGACACCACAGCCAGCTGTACATCCATGCGCCACCCACATTAATTACATGCAGTTGCCGAGGAACCTACTCCGGCATCACCTGTCCGTCCACCTACCGCTCATCACCATTCATCGGTTATATGAACTTCAACCCCGGCCATGGCTGCAGTAATTGTCTTGTGGCCCCTTTCTCCTCTCGGAACCACTCCTGTCATGGCCTCCTTGTGCTCCAAAGCTCTCTAGGACACATTGTCACCGGAGCAGAAGAAGGGCATTGTTGGCTCCACCCCGTCCGTGCTTCGCCTCCACGATTACAAAACCGGCATGTCTGCGCGGGCGCTGCCGGCAATGAGGAAGAGTAGGCATGATAGGTTGCCGCCGCTTGGGTCCCAAGAAGGTCACCGCTTCTCCCCTCCCATCAAATCTAAGCTCATTGGGAACAAACTCTAGGGCCGATTATCCGATTGGCAGTGACGTGGAGGTGGAAATCTTCACTTCTTGGAGCTCCGCAGGAGAAGGTACGGAGGCGGAGCTGGGGAACGCTGAGTCAGAACAGGAAAAGGTGAAGGCAATAACCGAAGCTTCAGTTCTCGGGGCTCATGGCCGAACATGGGGGACGGACAGCGGCGATCATTTAGAATATGTTTAGAGTAGGTTTTACTCCAGTTTGTATGAAAACTGTAATTTATTTCGTCCGATTTATATGAAAAGTTTTCAAAATGTAATGATTTTCGCCCGGTTTTAATGAATTCCGCCTTACTTGCACGATTATGCAGGGCAAAGTCATCCCCCAATCAAAATCAGATTGCTGATCGGGGATGTGCATCGGGCATTTGGTTTAACTTCGAACCTTGTAGCTGACGACACCCAGTTGGGACGTACTATCTAAGAAGTCGCTACCCATGGTGCCATTGAAGGGAAACAAGGTGCCATGATCTATCATGATTGAACCCTGATCATGTACCCAGGTAATCCATTCTCTCTGATCTAAGAGAAGTAGAGTCAAGAGCTATCCTATATCTTATTGCCATGTCATCTTATAACATTTCAGTACATGTCTCTTTATACTCCAGGAGCACGAGTAGTTCTTTCCTCTTGTTTTTTTTGATTGGGGTAGTCATATGTGCAACTTTATAATGCCAGGTGTAATAAACAATACAAGACTTAACAATTTCAAATCTATGTGGTACTAGCTAGGTAGCCATAATCCCATCAAAAAAACTACTCCTACTTTAATTAATGTACATGGCCCAAGTAACACTCTGAAATTGTTTGTTGTCGCCCATGCCGCAGATAGTCTATACATTGCTTCCCTTCCCTCTCATAGAAATAAGGAATATAAAGTATTTTATTTTAATTCATATCCTCTGCTTACGTCACCTTATTATACTGCATGTACCATAAACACACACGTCATCATGTATCTAGGTTTGAGATGCCAGGTGTACATGGACGGTGATACGTCTCCAACGTATCTATAATTTTTGATTGTTCCATGCTATTATATTATCCATATTGGGTGTTTTATATGCATTTATATGCTATTTTATATGATTTTTGGGACTAACCTATTAACCTAGAGCCCATTGCCAGTTCCTGTTTTTTCCTTGTTTTTGAGTTTTACAGAAAAGGAATACCAAACGGAGTCCAATTGACGTGCCAATTTTTGATCATTTTTGTGGACCAAAAGAAGCCCCCGAAGTAAAAGAGTTGGGCCAGAAGAGTCCTGAGCCATCCACAAGGGTGGAGGGCGCGCCCTACCCCCCTGGGCGCGCCCCCTGCCTCGTGGATGACTCGGAGACCCCCCTGACGTGAGACCAATGCCAAAAATTCCTATAAATATAGAAACCCCCGAAAAGAAACCTAGATCTGGAGTTCTGCCGCCGCAAGCCTCCGTACCCACCAAAACCCAATCGGGACCCTTTTCTGCCACCCTGTCGGAGGGGGGATCCATCACCGGTGGCCATCTTCATCATCCCGACGCTCTCCATGATGAGGAGGGAGTAGTTCACCCTCGGGGCTGAGGGTATATACCAGTAGCCATGTGTTTGATCTATCTCTCTCTCTCTCTCTCTCTGATGAGGACATCAATACCATTGTTACACGCACAGCCCCTACTGCTACATATACTGGACCAATTATTAGAGCTCGCGCACACCAATTAAATTATCAGGTACTTTCGTTTCTTGGTAATGATTCTAATGTTCATGAGAATATGATGTTGCCTAAATTGGATACATTTGTTTTGCTTACAAATGAAGGGCCTAGCTTGGAGAAGGATGGACATTGGAGCACGAACAAGCATGGAGATGATGGCATGCGCAAGGGGAACAAGAACGGAGTTACAAGTGATGATTTCAGGACTTTGAAGCCACCATAATGGGTGCATGATGCCTTGGACGAAATATACAAGATGCCACTTCATAAATTTTGTCCCGAGGCTATTCTAGGTGCTGCGTCACCTTATTATTGGGCCAGGCCCATGTAATTTCAAAATACATAAGTATAGGCTATTTTGAGAGTCCGTATGTGTGGGGAGACAAGAGATAGGGTTGATTTCGGACCCCTCGACCAAGGGCCACGAAATTCCCCCCTCTTCCTCCATATATACAGCCCTTAGGGCACCGTTTAGACTTTGGGTTTTGTTTAGATTAAAAGTTCGCCATAGCTGCAACTTCGCGTACTTCGTTTGTGTTCAACGACCAGACAAAGGCGTCACAGAACCCCACCTTGATCAATAAAGCTTTCATCTTATATTCGCAATATCTAGATTGCAATCTCAGTTTCTTGCTTGTTCTTCGTTTGCTCGCAAGAAACAGACCCTCGCGGTCAGGTTGATCATGCTCCGGCGTGGTCAATAACCTCTCGGAGTTGGTTTAGCGATTGCTAAGGCACGACGTTCTCGCATGTTCGTAGTCGGATTGTCAAAGTCGACTTCCACCAAAGTGAAATCCATCATCTCATTGAAAGACGGGACACCTTCGCCCCTATCAAGTGGTATCAGATTTACGGGTTGCTCATTGAGATTTTACAGTTTTTTGTAGTTTAGATCGAGTCTGTTCTTCATACCTACAGTCCATGAAAAAGCCACAAAAAAATTAGGGTTAGTTCATCATATCCGAACCAATCTGAGCCTTTGCATAATCTTTTTAGGGTTTTGCTTTGTTGAATTTGCGGTTGCATCGTCGTGTCTAGTTGCTGGTCTTAGTGTCTAGTCTTTTAGAGTTTCGAGTTCTGGTCATAAGTTGTCACGCCGCCACCACACCATCATCATCGCCCCTGCCACCTACCACCACCGCTCCGAATCCGTATCCATATACCACCACCAATCCATATCCATATACCACACCGATCCATATCCATATACTACCACCGCTACCACCACCGCTGCCATATACCACCACCGCTGCATATACCACCACCATATATCCACCACCAATCCGAGTCCCTTGCATATTAGGTTTGTTTTCGAGATCCATCTATTTTCCGATTCGTGTTTCCTTGCCTGAGTAGGTTTCGGAAAAAAAAGAGTCAGGAAACCACCCTCCGTTTAGGCCCAAAATTTTCCAAAAATGCACTTGACAAAAAAAATTCTGGGTATCCTATTTTTAGGTGTTTCTAAGCGTATTGAGATAGTCGCCGTTATAGAAAGTTTTTTTTGACCCGTTTCCAGTTTTTGGGTCTGGGCAGTCGAAAAAAAATGGTCGAAAAAATTTCGTGCCTATCCTGTTATCTTCACTTGGGAAGAGTTTTGAGACACTCGCCATTATAGTGATTTTTGAAAAAACAAGGAGCGCAAAAAAAAGCGCAAAAAAAAGAGCGCAAAAAAAAGAGTGAAAAAAAATTTCAGAGTGTGCTTCTCCCTTGTTTCCTTGCAGCGTCATGATTTTGTTAGTGTTCTAGGCTCGCGTCTCTAGCACAGTCTAGCCTAGGACCAGCACAGTACCGTCGTTGAGCGTTTATTCAACTTTGCATCTCTGAATTGGTTATTGCTGACCCTTTTTTGCTACCATATTATAAGCCTTCCTAGCTTCACATACATCTATGTCGTGCGTTTGACTCTCCCTGGTAATCGCTTTATCCAAGCTTTGAGAGTTTTGACTACAACGGTTGCCAATCATCTCCTGCTGCTGGGTAAGAACTGGTAAGAATTTGAGATTTGCTTGACGGGTTTGTGATACACCACCACTTATTCCTAGTAGTCTATTGGATCATATTCTTGTTTGTTTCTATTTGCTGCTAACCATGGTAGGATCACAAGCCGATGAGACTGATTGGGAGAACCTAACAAACAAACAGCTACATGATAAATTTCAGCAAATGATGAGTGGACATGTGCAAGATGTGCTAAACATATTTGAAGAGGCCATGGAGAAGATAGATGGCATTGAGAAGACGTTCGAAACAAAGCTTGATAACAAGTTTAATGAATTGCTTGCGTGTCTTCCACCATCGGCTGCACCTCCCGCACCTCTGCAACAACAACAACAACAACATAAACGACTACCTCCACATCGTGAAACAGCCCTCCGCCGAGCGAGTCGTGTTCCTCTTCATCCTGGCCAAACTGTTGGTGCTTCTATTGATAATTCTGTGGCTCCTGTTGCTGATGGGGAGGAGGATGAGTATGCGGGCGATTATGAGGATGAGGTTGATCAAAATCAGAACTACGTGTAGCCACCAGCACGACCACCAGCAGGTCGACCTCTGGTATATAATCGCAATGGTAGGCCTGCACCACCACCTCAGGTACGAGATCATGACCATGTTCCTAAACTGAAATTGAATATTCCACCATTTGAGGGTAGATATGTTCTTGAGATATACCTTACTTGGGAGTTAGAAACTGAACAACGTTTTACATGTTTGCAATATCCCGAGGAGAGACGGGTTGCTGCTGCTGTTTGTGCTTTCACTAGTTTTGCATGTGTATGGTGGTCTGAACATTGTAGATTATATCCTATTCTAGCTACTTGGGTTGCTTTGAAAACTGCTATGCGTACTCGTTGGATTCCACCATATTATCAATGTGAATTGCTTCAAAAATTGCAGCGTTTAAGACAAGGAAAAAATTCTGTAGAAGAATATTATCAGGAATTACAAACTGGCATGATTAGATGTGGTATTGTTGAGGAGAATGAAGCTATGCTTGCACATTTTATGGGTGGATTAAATAGAGAGATTCAGACCATTCTAGAGTATAAGGAGTATACTAATATCACTCGTTTATTTCATCTTGCTTGTAAAGCTGAACGTGAAGTGCAGGATCGACATGCATTGGCGCGAACTAACTTTTCTGCAGGTCGACCTTCATCATGGACACCGCGTGCATCTTCTACTTCAACTGCACCAGCACCTCCATCAGGTGCCATCTCCAGCCGTGATACAAGAAAGCAGGCACAACCACCATTATCTGCCAAGAGCGCACCTGTCGGGCCTGCACAGAGCTCTTCTTCTTCCATGGCATCAACAGGGCACACAAGTGATATTATTTGTCGTTGTTGTAAGCGAAGAGGTCATTATGCGCGAGAATGCAAATCTCAGCGTGTGATGATTGCTACTGAGGATGGTGGGTATGAGTCCGCTAGTGACTGGGATGAGGAGACTTTGGCTCTTATTACACGTGAAGAACACGGTGGAGATGATTCTGATCATGAGACGCAATACATGGCTCCTGACGATGCTGATAGGTATGAATGTTTAGTTGCTCAACGTGTTTTGAGTGTGCAGGTCACACAAGCTGAGCAAAATCAGAGGCATAATTTGTTCCATACAAAGGGAGTTGTGAAGGAACGTTCTGTGCGCGTCATCATAGACGGAGGGAGCTGCAACAACTTGGCTAGCATGGAGATGGTGGAGAAGCTTTCTCTCACCATAAGACCACATCCACATCCTTACTACATCCAATTGTTCAACAATAGGGCAAGGTTAAGGTAACATGTACTATTCGGGCGCATTTTAGTATCTCTACATACGCTGATTATGTTGATTGTGATGTGGTACCTATGCAAGCATGTTCCTTATTACTTGGTAGACCATGGCAATTTGATAAAAATTCTGTACACCATGGTAGAAACAATCATTATACTCTTGTTCATAAGGATAAAAATATTACTTTGCTTCCTATGACTCCTGATTCCATTTTGAAAGATGATATTAATAGAGCTAATAAAGCAAAACGGGAGAAAAATAAGAGTGAAAATCAGATTGTGGCAAAAGAATTTGACCAACAAATGCAACCTAATAGTAAACCATCTAGTGTTGTTTCTGAAATTAAATTGAAAAGTGCATGTTTACTTGCCACTAAATCGGATATTGATGAGCTAGATTTCAGCAAATTTGTTTGCTATGCTTTTGTGTGCAAAGAGGCATTATTTTCATTTGAGGGCGTGCCTTCCTCTTTGCCTCCTGCTGTCACTAACATTTTGCAGGAGTTCACTGACGTCTTTCCACAAGACGTGCCACCGGGATTACCTCCCATTCGAGGGATTGAGCATCAGATTGACTTAATTCCCAGTGCATCATTACCCAACCGTGCACCATACCGTACCAATCCAGAGGAGACGAAGGAGATTATGCGTCAAGTACAGGAGCTGCTCGACAATTATATACGTGAATCCCTTAGTCCTTGTGTTGTTCCTATTATTCCAGTGTCGAAAAAGGATGGTACATCATGTATGTGTGTTGATTTTAGATGCATTAATAATATTACTATTTGTTATCGTCATCCTATTCCTAGGATAGATGATATGCTTGATGAATTGAGTGGCTCTACAATATTCTCCAAAGTTGATTTGCGTAGTGGATACCATCAAATTCGTATGAAATTGGGAGATGAATGGAAAACGGCATTTAAAACTAAGTTTGGATTATATGAGTGGTTAGTCATGCCTTTTGGGTTAACTAATGCACCTAGTACTTTCATGAGATTAATGAATGAAGCTTTACGTGCTTTTATTGGACGATTTGTGGTAGTCTATTTTGATGATATACTGATTTACAGCAGATCTTTAGAGGAACATTTGGAACATTTACGTGTTGTTTTTATTGCTTTACGTGATGCACGTTTGTTTGGTAACCTTGGCAAGTGCACCTTTGCACCGATCGGGTATCTTTTCTTGGCTATGTTGTTACTCCACAGGGAATTGAAGTTGATAAAGCCAAGATTGAAGCTATTGAGAGTTGGCCGCAGCCCAAAACGGTCACACAAGTGAGGAGTTTTCTTGGCCTCGCTGGATTCTATAGGCGTTTTGTGAGAGATTTCAGCACCATTGCTGCACCTCTCAATGAGCTTACAAAGAAAGATGTGCCTTTTCTTTGGGGTACCGCACAGGAAGAAGCCTTCACGGTATTGAAAGATAAGTTGACACATGCTCCTTTACTCCAACTTCCTGATTTTAATAAGACTTTTGAGCTTGAATGTGATGCTAGTGGAATTGGATTAGGAGGTGTGTTATTACAAGATGGCAAACCTATTGCATACTTCTCTGAAAAATTGAGTGGGCCTAGTCTGAATTATTCTACTTACGATAAAGAATTATATGCTCTTGTTCGGACTTTAGAAACATGGCAACATTATTTATGGCCCAAAGAATTTGTTATACACTCTGATCATGAATCTTTGAAACATATTAAAAGTCAAGATAAACTGAATCGTAGACATGCTAAATGGGTTGAATTCATTGAGACTTTCCCTTATGTCATTAAACACAAGAAGGGTAAAGAAAATGTTATTGCTGATGCTTTGTCTCGTCGCTATACTATGCTTTCACAACTTGACTTCAAAATATTTGGTTTGGAGACCATCAAAGATCAATATGTGCATGATGTTGATTTTAAAGATGTATTGCAGAATTGTAATGAAGGTAGAACATGGAACAAGTTCGTCGTTAATGATGGCTTTGTGTTCTGTGCTAACAAGCTATTCATTCCAGCTAGCTCCGTTCGTCTTCTGTTGTTGCAGGAGGCACATGGAGGAGGACCAATGGGACACTTTGGCGTGAAGAAGATAGAGGACGTACTTGCTACACATTTCTTTTGGCCAAAGATGAGAAGGGATGTTGAGCGCTTTGTTGCTCGCTGCACTACATGTCAAAAAGCTAAGTCACGACTCAATCCTCATGGTTTATATATGCCTTTGCCTGTACCTAGTGTTCCTTGGGAGGATATATCTATGGACTTTGTTTTAGGTTTACCTCGAACAAACAAGGGGAGGGATAGCATATTTGTTGTCGTGGATATATTCTCGAAAATGGCACACTTTATACCATGTCATAAAAGCGATAATGTTGTTAATGTTGCTGATTTGTTCTTTCGTGAAATTATTCGCTTGCATGGTGTGCCAAATACTATTGTTTCAGATCGTGATACTAAATTTCTTAGCCACTTTTGGAGATGTTTATGGGTTAAGTTGGGGACTAAACTGCTTTTTAGTACTACTTGTCACCCCCAAACTGATGGACAAACTGAAGTAGTCAATAGAACATTGTCTACTATGCTTAGGGATGTTTTGAAGAATAATAAGAAAATGTGGGAAGAATGCTTTCCTCATATTGAATTTGCTTATAATCGTTCATTGCATTCTACTACTAAGATGTGCCCTTTTGAAATTGTGCATGGTTTCCTACCTCGTGCACCTATTGATTTGTTGCCTCTTCCATCTTCGAAGAAGGTTAATTTGATGCTAAACAACGTGCTGAATTGATTTTTAAAATGCATGAGTTAACTAAGGAAAACATTGAGCGTATGAATGCTAAATATAAACTTGCTGGAGATAAGGGTAGAAAACATGTTGTGTTTGCACCTGGAGATCTTGTTTGGTTACATTTGTGTAAGGATAGATTTCCTAATTTGCGCAAATCAAAGCTAATGCCGCGTGCTGACGGACCTTTTAAGGTGTTAGAGAAAATAAATGATAATGCATATAAACTCCAGCTGCCTGCAGATTTTGGGGTTAGTCCCACTTTTAACATTGCAGATTTGAAGCCCTATTTGGGTGAGGAAGATGAGCTTCCGTCGAGGACGACTTCATTTCAAGAAGGGGAGGATGATGAGGACATCAATACCATTGTTACACCCACAGCCCCTACTGCTACATATACTGGACCAATTACTAGAGCTCGCGCACGCCAATTAAATTATCAGGTACTTTCGTTTCTTGGTAATGATTATAAGGTTCATGAGAATATGATGCTGCCTAAATTGGATACATTTTTTTGCTTACAAATGAAGGGCCTAGCTTGGAGAAGGATAGACATTGGAGCACGAACAAGCATGGAGATGATGGCATGCGCAAGGGGAACAAGAACAGAGTTACAAGTGATGATTTCAGGACTTTGAAGCCACCATAATGGGTGCATAAAGCCTTGGACGAAATATACAAGATGCCACATCATAAATTTCGTCCCGAGGCTATTCTAGGTGCTGCGTCACCTTATTATTGGGCCAGGCCCATGTAATTTCAAAATACATAAGTATAGGCTATTTTGAGAGTCCGTATGTGTGGGGAAACAAGAGATAGGGTTGATTTCGGACCCCTCCACCAAGGGCCACGAAATTCCCCCCCTCTTGATCAATAAAGTTCGCCATAGCTGCAACTTCGCGTACTTCATTTGTGTTCAACGACTAGACAAAGGCGTCACAGAACCCCACCTTGATCAATCAAGCTTTCATCTTATATTCGCAATGTCTAGATTGCAATCTCAGTTTCTTGCTTGTTCTTCATTTGCTCGCAGGAAACAGGCCCTCGTGGTCAGGTTGATCGTGCTCCGGCGTGGTCAATAACCTCTCGGAGTTGGTTTAGCGATTGCTAAGGCGCGACATTCTCGCACGTTCATTGTCGGATTGTCAAAGTCAACTTCCACCAAAGCGAAATCCATCATCTCATCGAAAGACGGGACACCTTCGCCCTATCACTCTCTCTCGTGTTCTTGATTTGGCACGATCTTGATGTATTGCGAGCTTTGCTATTATAGTTGGATCTTATGATGTTTCTCCCCCTCTACTTTCTTGTAATGGATTGAGGTTTCCCTTTGAAGTTATCTTATCGGATTGAGTCTTTCAGGATTTGAGAACACTTGATGTATGTCTTGCTTGGGATACCTGCGGTGAAAATGGGGTATTATATTTATCCACTTGATGTATTTTTTGGTGATCAACTTGCAGGTTCTTTGACCTTGGGAATCTATGCATAGGGGTTGGCACACATTTTCGTCTTGACTCTCCGGTAGAAACTTTGGGGCACTCTTTGAAGTTCTTTGTGTTGGTTTGAATAGATGAATCTGAGATTGTGTGATGCATATTGTATAATCATACCCACGAATACTTGAGGTGACATTGGAGTATCTAGGTGACATTATGGTTTTGGTTAATTTGTGTCTTAAGGTGTTATTTTACCACGAACTCTAGGGCTGTTTGTGACACTTATAGGAATAACCCAATGGATTGATCGGAGAGAATAACTTCGAGGTGTTTTCGTACCCTATAATAATCTCTTTGTTTGTTCTCCACTATTAGTGACTTTGGAGTGACTCTTTGTTGGATGTTGAGGGATTGTTATATGATCTAATTATGTTATTATTGTTGAGAGAACTTGCACTAGTGAAATTATGAGCCCTAGGCCTTGTTTCGAAGCATTGCAATACCATTTCCGCTCACTTTTATTACTTGTTACCTTGCTGTTTTTATAATTTCAGATTACAGAAACCCATATCTACCATCCATATTGCACTTGTATCACCATCTCTTCGTCGAACTTGTGCACCTATATAATTTACCATTGTATTGGGTGTGTTGGGGACACAAGAAACTCTTTGTTATTTGGTGTTAAGGTTGTTTGAGAGAGACCATATTCATCCTACGCCTCCCACGGATTGATAAACCTTAGGTCATTGACTTGAGGGAAATTTGCTACTATCCTACAAACCTCTGCACTTGGAGGCCCAACAACGTCTACAAGAAGGTTGCGTAGTAGACATCAAGCTCTTTTCTGGCGCCATTGTCGGGGAGGTTAGGACTTGAAGGTATATATTTAGATCTTGTAATCGAATCTTTTTGTTTCTTGTTTTCTCACTAGTTTAGTCTATAAAAGAAAACTACAAAAAAATGGAATTGAGGGTGCCTCATATGCTTCATCTTTTTAATATCTTTCGTGAAAATGATGGAAAGGAAAATTGTGCCTATGTGCTAGAAGAAGAATGCATTAAAATGTTTGGCACTAAATCTTCGAATGATGAGCATGATTGCAATATTGTTAGTATGAACTCTTTGAATATCCATAATACTAATAATGATTGCACTATCATGATGAAAATGTCTCTTATAAGCATGTCAACTTTTGCGGAGTGCATAGAGTATGCAAGTACACACCAAATAGGGAAGATAGATTTTTGAAGAGGCATAAGTATTTAGAAACTAAATGGTTGCAAGAAAGGCTAGATGTGTGTGTTGAAAATTTAAATTTTCTTAGCCATCCTTGTGAACTTTGCAATGAACGTGGTCATTTAAATATCCAATGCAAATTGTTTCATGATCGAATCATGTCCAAAAATTGTGATGACTTGATTTCCCTTGCGCATCAGAATGAACTTAGTTTGCTGCTGGGTTATGAAGAAATGAAACGTATGACTAAGGATATTCTAGAATTTTCCCATAAGACAATTCTTAATTTTGATCTACAGGAAATTTATATGTATTGTGCGGTGAATTGTGTTGGAAATCCTTATATTGCCAATTACATAAAGACAAGAAAACAAATAGAAGATGAAGAGAATACTAATGAAAGGGAAGAGACTTCCCAATATCCTCCTATTATTTGTTGTCATGAATTAGGTAACGTGGAGGAGCCTTCTATTCAACCAATCTCATTAATAAGGAGCTCCAAAAAGAGGATTAAACCCACACATGATGCGAAGAAGAAAAAGAAAAGACAGAGAAGCAAAGGTAGAAAGGCATCCCTCCCAAATGATGTTGCTCCTACTATCCATTGTGATGATAATAGTTGTTATACTATTGGTCATATCCATACTATTAATGATGAGAGTGATTATGCTTATGATATGAAAAGGCCCAAGCTTGGGGATGCTATGTTTGATGAGAATGACATGTTTGATAATTTATTTGCTGCAATTAATGTTTGTCCCAAGCTTGGGGATGCTATGCTTATTGAAGATGATACTTTTAACCTCCCAAGTTTTGATATGAAAATTTATTATGATGATAGCATGCCTCCTATTTATGATGATTATATTGATGAAAGTGGGTTTGGAGAGGTCATGACTTTATTTAGTAATGATTCCACTATCTTGGAAGAGGTTTCGATTGATTATGATGAGAACAAAGTTGCTACTTATGATGATTATTGTGATAATACTTATGCTATAAAAAGTAGTGATGATTATATCTATAAAACTTGTCATGATTATGATAACCCTTTTTCTGAACATTACTCTTTTAATGTGGAAACAATTTAAAGTATTCGAGTTTCTTATGATACTCCCACTATTCCGAATTAGAAGAATTTTGCTTATGTGGAGAGTAATAAAACTTATATGCTTGGGGATCATGAAAATAATGCTTTATGTGATAGTTATATTGTTGAATTCATTCATGATGCTATTGAAAATTATTATGAGGGAGGAATATATGCTTGTAGGAATTGCAATAAAATCAAGTTTCCTCTCTATGTGTTGAAAATCTTGAAGTTATGCTTGTTTTACCTTCCTATGCTAGTTGATTCTTGTTCCCATAAGTTGTTTGGTCACAAAATCCCTATGCATAGGAAGTGGGTTAGACTTAAATGTGTTAGTCATATGCTTCATGATGCTCCCATTATGTTTCAATTCTTATCTTTCATGTGAGCATCATTGAAATCATCATGCCTAGCTAAAAGGCATTAAAGAAAAGCGCTTGTTGGGAGACAACCCAATATTTACCCCTAATGTTTTTGTGTGTTCACATGTTTATGATATTGCAGTAATCATTTTTTATAGCTTTTGTTTCAATAAAGTGCCAAGTAAAGCCTTTGGGAAGAGTTGGGTGAAAGTTAATGTGATCTTACTATAAAAAAATACAAACTTTGCGCTCACGAGATTAGCTGTCATTTTTTTTACAGAAGAGTGCTTTTAAGTTGATTCTTTTTGTAGAAGATTAATAGAAAAATTCCCCATGTCCACCAATTTATTTCAGAATTTTTAGAGTTGCAGAAATATTTGAGAGTTACAGATATCTACAGACTGTTCTGTTTTTGGACATATTCTGTTTTCTATGTGTCATTTGCTTATTTTGATAAATCTATGAGTAGTATCGGAGGGTATGAACCATAGAGAGGTTGGAATACAGTAGATATTACACCAATATGAATTTAGAATGGGTTCATAACAGTACCTAAGTGGTGATTTTATTTTCTTATACTAACGGAGCTTATGATTTTTCATGTTGAGTTTTGTGTTGTGAAGTTTTCAAGCTTTGGGTAAAGAATCGATGGACTATGGAATAAGGAGTGGAAAGAACCTAAGCTTGGGGATGCCCAAGGCACCCCAAGGTAATATTCAAGGACAACCAAGAGCATAAGCTTGGGGATGCCCCGGAAGGCATCCCCTCTTTTGTCTTCGTTCATCGGTAACTTTACTTGGGGCTATATTTTTATTCACCACATGATATGTGTTTTGCTGGGAGCGTCATTTTCTTTTACTTTGTTTTGCTTGCTGTTTGAATAATATCCCAAGATCTGAAATACTTCAATTTTACAGAGTCTTCACATAGTTGCATAATAATTCGACTACTCATTGATCTTCACTTATATCTTTTGGAGTAGTTTGTCGTTTGCACTAGTGCTTCACTTATATCTTTTAGAGCACGATGGTAGTTTTATTTTTGAAGAAATTGATGAACTCTCATGCTTCACTTATATTATTTTGAGAGTCTTTGGAACAGCATGGTAATTTTCTTTGGTTATGAATTTAGTACTAATATGATGGGCATCCAAGAGAGATATAATAAAAACTTTCATAAAAAGTGCGTTGAATACTATGAGAAGTTTGATTCTCGATGATTGTTTTGAGATATGAAGATGGTGATATTAGAGTCATGCTAGTAGAGTAATTGTGAATCTGATGAATACTTCTGTTGGGGTTTGTGAGTCCCGTAGCATGCACGTATGGTAACCGTTGTGTTCCAAATTTGAAGCATGAGGTATCTCTTTGATTATCTTCCTTATGTGTGGAGGTCGGTGAGGGAGTCCCGGACTAGGGGGTGTCCGGATAGCCGAACTATCATCTTTGGCTGGACTCCTAGACTATGAAGATACAAGATTGAAGACTTTGTCCCGTGTCTGGATGGGACTTTCCTTGGCGTGGAAGGCAAGCTTGGCGATACAGATATGTAGATCTCCTACCATTGTAACCGACTCTATGTAACCCTAGCCCTCTCCGTTGTCTATATAAACCGGAGGGTTTTAGTCCGTAGGACGAACAACAATCATACCATAGGCTAGCTTCTAGGGTTTAGCCTCTCTGATCTCGTGGTAGATCTACTCTTGTACTACCCATATCATCAATATTAATCAAGCAGGAGTATGGTTTTACCTCCACCGAGAGGGCCCGAACCTAGGTAAAAACATCGTGTCCCTTGTCTCCTGTTACCATCCGCCTAGACGCACAGTTCGGGACCCCCTACCCGAGATCCACCGGTTTTGACACCGACATTGGTGCTTTCATTGAGAGTTCCTCTGTGTCGTCACCTTTAGGCCCGATGGCTCCTACGATCATCAACAATGACGCGGTCCAGGGTGAGACTTTTCTCCCCAGACAGACCTTCGTATTCGGCGGCTTTGCACTGCGGGCCAACTCGCTTGGCCATCTGGAGCAGATTGAAAGCTACGCCCCTAGCCATCAGGTCAGATTTGGAAGTTTGAACTATACGGCTGACGTCCGCGGAGACTTGATCTTCGACGGGTTCGAGCCACAGCCAAGCGTGCCGCACTGTCACGATGGGCCTGATTTAGCTCTACACCCGGACGATGCCCTGGAGGCCGCACAAGTGTCCACTCCAACCCTTAGCTCGGAGCCGACCTCGCCAATCCAGGACGGGTGGCTGGACACCGCCTCAGGGGTTGCTACCTCTATGGCGATAGAGCCGAATACCAACCCTGTCCTTTGTGAAGCTCGTGACTCCAAGGTGCCGGACTCCTCTCCGGACTCCGAACCTTCCGTGCCCCTGCCAATCGAATCCGGTTGGGCGCCTGTTATGGAGTTCACTGCCGCGGACATCTTTCAGCACTCGCCCTTCGGCGACATCCTGAACACACTAAAGTCTCTCTCTTTATCAGGAGAGCCCTGGACGGACTATGGTCAGGAAGGTTGGGACATGGACGACGAAGAAATTCAATGCCCACCCACCACCCACTTTGTAGCCACTGTCGATGATTTAACCGACATGCTCGACTTTGACTCCGAAGACATCGACGGTATGGACGATGATGCCGGAGACGACCAAGAACCAGCGCCTACAGGGCACTGGAAGGCCACCTCAACTCACGACGTATATATGGAGGATACACCTAAAGGAAGCGATAACGGGGAACAATGGGACGTTGCGAAGGATAAATCCCTCGAAAAGCAGTCAAACCGGCGACGTAAGCACCGCTCAAGGTCCCGCCTCGACAAAGACAACACCCATACAGACCCAGCCTTAGAGCAGGGAGAACCGGTGGACGACGAACATGCCCTCGAGCAACCATCTGAACAGGATAACTTGGATAAACAATCCGTCCCCGGCGAAGATACCAGTCCAGACGATCTCACGCCGGACACATCATTGGAGCAGAAGAACCTCCACAAAAGGCTCGTTGCCACTGCACGTAGTCTGAAGAAGCAGAAGCAGAAGCTCAAAACAGCGGAAGACGCACTCAGAATGAGACGGAGCAAAGTACTCAACACCACAGACAAATACGACGATAATCACCAAACAAAGAGCTACCCGATGCGCAAACTACTACCCGAATTTGACGAGGAGGTCGTAGAGCCCTCACAATCAAAGAACAAAGAGGCCGCCCGCTCGGATAGACGACCACATGGCAAACATAGAGTGGCAAGCGGCACCGCACACAAGCCGGCACGCGATTCGCATAAGGATCCGCACCAAAAAGATGGCCTAGTCAGGTCTATCTATGGACCAAGAAAGCAAGCTCTAGAAAGCAATGCAACACGTCGAGTATTCGAACATCACGGCACTCCCAAATACAGGGGCGCCGCACACCCCCTATGTTTCACCGATGAGGTGCTGGATCATTAATTTCCAGCGGGATTCAAGCCCGTAAACATAGAGCCGTACGACGGAACAACAGACCCTGGAGTCTGGATTGAGGATTACATCCTGCACATACACATGGCTAGAGGAGATGACCTCCACGCCATAAAATACTTACCCCTCAAGCTCAAAGGGCCAGCCCGGTATTGGCTCAAAAGCCTCCCGAAAAATACCATTGGAAGTTGGGAAGAGCTCGAGGATGCGTTTCGGGCAAATTTTCAGGGGACTTATGTCCGCCCTCCGGATGCAGACGATTTAAGTCACATAACTCAACAGCCCGGAGAGTCAGCCCGCAAATTCTGGAATAGGTTCCTTACAAAAAAGAACCAAATAGTCGACTGTCCAGACGCCGAAGCCTTAGCAGCTTTCAAACACAACGTCCGAGACGAATGGCTCGCCAGACACCTTGGCCAAGAAAAGCTGAGAACAATGGCCACATTAACAAGCCTCATGACCCGCTTTTGCGCGGGAGAGGATAGCTGGATGGCAAGGTGCAATACCAGCAACCCAAGTACGTCCGAAATCAGGGATGGAAATGGGAAACCATGACGCGGCAAGGACCAGCGCCGGACCAATGGAAACAGTCCGAAGAGCACGGCAGTAAATGCCGGATTCAAAAGCTCTCGGGAGAACAACAAAAAACTACCTCTTAAGGACAACAGCGGCGAGCTATCCAACCTAAACAAAATCTTGGACAAGATATGCCAAATCCACAGTACCCCCGGGAAGCCTGCAAACCATACCCATAGAGATTGTTGGGTCTTCAAATAGTCCGGACGACTTAACACCGAACACAAGGGGCTCGACACACCAAGGACGATGACGAACCCCACAAGCAGAGCACCGGAAAACAAAAGAATTTCCCACAAGAGGTCAAAACAGTAAACTCACTTCAAGTGACAACAGGGAAAAATAGAGCGGCGCCCATTGAAATACGCGCCACACGGTCCACCCCAGCGGAGTCCCGACACTGGATGTCAAAACCAATCACCTTCGACCATCAGGATTACTCCGGAAGTATCCGGAACGCAGGATGGACTGCTTTAATATTAGATCCTATAATCGATGGACTACAATTTACACAAGTCCTAATGGACGGCGGAAGTGATCTAAACCTGCTATATCAGGACACAATCTGCAGAATGGGGATAGACCCAACCAAAATTCGCCATAGCAACACTTCCTTTAAAGGAGTGATGCCAGGCCCATATGCCCATTGTACGGGCTCTCTACCACTAGAAGTTGTGTTCGGCTCATCCCACAACTTCCGTCGTGAAAAGTTAGTATTCCACATTGCCCCATTTAAAAGTAGCTATCAAGCACTATTGGGACGTGAAGCTTTCGCCCGCTTTAACGCAATACCGCATTACGCATCTCTTACACTTAAAATGCCCGGTCCACGCGGCATCATCTCATTAAACGGAAACTTCGAGTGTTCCTCGAATACGGAAGAACATGAGACTGTCTTGACAGCCACACACTAATCTGGCTTTGCTGATCAAAGCACCTAAACGGGTCATTCGGACCCCGGACACGGTTAGACGAGTCCGGTATAAATAAACAAGGGGCTTACTAGCCGCGTACCCCCTTATAAGGGGCTCCACGCATGTACAACAAGAGACAATAAAGCTCAATTTTATTCATTTTTTGAATCATACTCCATTTATTTTAAAATACATTTTTCGCACGATCTTTTTTCCCAACTAAGTTCCTCTCTTTTACAGATGAACGTCGTGCTATACCCGTCCAGGATACGGCACAACGGAGACACAGGCACTGCGTAAACCTTTTTACTGTCTACATCATCTTGGTATCTACATCAAGAACACCGCCACTCATCATCGCCACGAGGTCGTCATCGACATCGACCACTTCACCATTTTGACAACCTAACTGTAAGCAAGAACGGTAACCTCCGTATCACCTTGGTATCGTGGTATCCCTTCATTGTACATTCTTGCCATTACATTGTTAACCCTTTAGCCCATTTTGCATCACTTACCTATTGAGACTAGCCATTGAGTATTGCCGGCAATGTTACTTGTGCACATTAGTGATCATTGATCTATACCTTCCATTGCATACATACCATATCATATTGGTATCATCTTAGTATCATCATATCATCCCTTGTGTCACAAGATCGTTCCCGCATATACACAATTGCTATCTTGGTTTATGCATTTTGCATAAGTGGCCATATCAAAAAAAAGAATAATCGTTTAAGCAAAAAGAGAGCAAAGAGCTCGTGAGCAAGAGCCATAGCATCATACCACATTGCACATAAGATTGTCATATCCGATCATCTTGGATCATCTTGAGAAGAACACCGGGAACATCATACACATAGCATACTTGGGATCGAAGGCTAATCATTTTACATATTATAGGTTGTGCACAAGTGTCGTATCCGCCTATTGAGCAATCGTGCTAGCGTCTCTCTTAAGTTATGCAACACGAGCGTTTTCCGTGGATTCCACATTTTGTGCTTATTCCTTGGTTGCACGACCCCATTTATCTACCCGTGTGTGTGTTTCCATGTGCCACATATTGCTATTGGTCTACTTGTTTCACTTGCAAATTTGTGAATCTTTTCCAACATTATTGACTCTTGCTAACATTTTGCATCAAATTTTTGTGCCACTATCCTCACCGAGATCCACCATAAGCTTTACTTGATAGGTGTGAGTGAACAAGTCCGGTACCAATTCCACTATTCTTTCATCTCACATTGAGTGAAATGGGATACATCCTCAACTTTGGGAAAAGGTAACTTGGTATTCTTTATCTCATTTCCTACTCACCTCTACTCGAGTATTGTGATGGATAGGCAAGGCATTTCATCTCCGGTCTTCCACGACAACGACGGCATGAACAACTACATCACCAAAATGCCCATCTTAGGACTACAACGAGCAACGCGAGGCATTGAGCGACTCACCGCTGACATTCATCAACTTGAAGCACGGACAAGAGACTACCTCGACACCAAGTTGGCCGAAAAAAGGGATCAAGTACGCGACATGTTGGCCAACTACAAGTCTTCTTCCCCTTCGTCATCTTCAAGGCGGTGGCACTCAAGTGGCCAATCTTCGAAACATCATCGAGCTCAAGCACTACAACACCATCAAGATGAAGATGCTCGCGATGCGTACACCTTCAAGTCCCAAAAAGCTTTACATCAAGCTACGGCTAAACGTCATGAGCACAAGTGAAGACCGCGAGACAAGCACCACCAAGACGGAGCTACGACTACTACGACCACTTCGGCATCCTTGCCAAGTGTCATCAAGGCATCTTCGCCTTTGGACGTATGGCATCTTCGCCTACCTCCGACGAGTATGCCTACTTCGGCCTTCCTCCACGGCGACGATGACGAGATGATCGAGCATGGGATTTTCCCTTCGGTCATGGAGGAGAGCGATGATGTGACATCTTCGGCCTTCATCCACGGCGACGACGACGAGATGGTTGAGCATGGGATTTTCCCTTCGACCATGGCGACGTATGATGACTTGAGTGACTTGTGCCACCATATTGAGAGTGAGCGTGACTTCACCACTAGCCCCATATATGATTAGTTGCCACGATTCCCATGTGAGGAGAGCCACCAACACCACCACTTGAGTGACTTCAGTGACTCCATTATATGTGACATTGAGTGCACCTACCTTGAGGGAGTGAGTGAGCCACCACCACATAGAGAGTGTGAGGTAGTTGATAGGGCATGGGAGATCATTTGGATTTCTAACAACTTAACCTCTACCTCTATTGTGTCTTCTCATTTGGTGCTAGGTCCCATATATGATGATGCGCCGATCCACGACGACTTTGTCTTTCCTATGGACAAGACGATGGCCATGGTGGACTATGATGCACCCCCCACATGGTTCCATCATGATGATGACGTTGGCCACGCTTTGGTCTTTCCCACCTCACCTACACCACTTGAGTGGAACGAGAAAGGTAACATAGGTGAAGGTGATGCTCTTGTCCCACTAGTGGATGTTCTTTACATTGATTTCTTGCAGGATGTTGATCCACCCATTACCATGCTTCATGCTAGTATGATTTCCCACTGCGATGATTTGCCCATTTATGATGAGTACGATGATTCTCATGTGGAGTATATTAGTTGTGATGCCATGTTACATAGGATTTCTTGTGACAATTCTTTAGGTCACATCATGTTTGATAATCCGCTTGACTTGTCATATGCTATGCATGAGATCCATCATATGTCATATTTGCAATCTCATCATAGTGACTATGCATATGCCATTAAAATAAACCCAATTCGCACATATGGCATAGATGACAAGCCCATGGTTATTGGCATTTGTTTTTCTTGTGATGATATTGATATGCTTCATTTGCATCATTTATCTCATATGCCATGCCATGACCACCTAGCTTCGGATATGCATTGTTTTGGATGTTGTCAACATTCTCAATGTGATGTTTCCACTATTGCTCATGAGGAGACCCCCATAGTTTCCTCATACATTTTAGGAGATTTTTATTCATCCTATCCATTGCATGATCCCACTACTTGTGTGCACCATATGCTCCCCATGAATAAACATGCTATTGATGTGCCGTATACTTCTATGCTAAATTTGCATCCCCATCGTGTCATACACAATAACTATTCTTTCATGATGGATGACATGTTCTTATACCATGCATCAAATTTCTTTGAGCGATGCTATTCTTGTGCTAACTCACATGTGCACATACACATCATGATGGATGATGTGTACATTTACCACGCGCACAATTTCTTTGGTTTGTGTTTATTTTGTGTAGGTACCCATGAATACTTGTCAACCTCACAATCCCATGAGTTGACAAAACAAGCTCTAGAGAGCAACGATGACTTGGGATCACATGGATTGTCTTTCCCACCGCTCTCTTCGCACAAAGACTTTGCGCATATCTTCTACATGGCTCTCACATGGTTATGGGTTATTTACCACTTCTCACTTTATGCCCATATTGCCATGTTCACTTTGCATGATATGCTCATTACTATGCCTTTGCCATGCATTTGTGACCCATGCTTTGCATTACACATGATGATTGATTCTACTATGTGTATGTGTATTTGTAAGCTTGGTGGAGATATTTCTTGTTATTGCCATGTTCTACCTATGACCTATGCCTATGATGATACTATGATCTTGCTTTGTGTTCGTGCTTGCGATATGTCATGTGCATTGTCTATGCTTATTATTTGCTCACATGACATGATTGCCATGAGTTCCTCTAGTGTGTTGCATCTTTGCTCCACTAGTTTGCACGACTTAATTTCTATGCTTTCTCATGTTGCATCCAATTCTTGGATTACTCGCTCCTATCACATGTTTGCTTGCAACCATGTCATTCCTTCACATATGCCATGTCCCATTGATTGCTACATGCTTGCCTTGTTTGCCTCACACATGATGAACAATTGCTCTATCTATTGTGTTGAGTGCCACACGATTTTCACTACACCCTATGCACATTATGCTTGGATTATCTTGCACTTGCATGTGTTTAGTCATATCATCTTCTTGGGTGTTGTGAATGACTCTTATGCCTACCATAGACCGTTCATTGAGAGTCTTATGCATGCTTGCTATGATATTGAGGTAGATGCTTGTTCACTTGTTCCACATATTAGCACCTTTACCTAACCCTTGCATGATTGTTTCCATGATGCTTCTCCATGTGCTCAATTTATGTGCTTACATGCCATGCCACACCCCCTTGTCACACCATATGCTATGCTTGTTGACAACACTTGTTTGGTGAATCACCTCTCGCATGATTGGTTGTGCTCTAACGCTAACCACATTTGTTTTTCCAAGTGTTTGTTGTACTTGCTAATTTTGAAGGAATCACAAGACGGTGCGACATCGCAGAGTGAGCATTTCGAGGTTGACGATGATGAGTGCTTGGTGGTTGTCCACTCCTACACAGCGACGCCCTCTCTTTCCCATGGTGATGAAGATCACGATCCGTGGATGGATCTCTCCCAAGGGGGGGGGGAGATGATACGGAGCATCCCTCGCTCATCCCGATGGACTCTACTATAACTCGTCAAGCACATCGAGGACCGATGACAAGAGCACGTGCCGGCACCATCGAGAACAAGGTGAACTCCTTCCTCTTCGAGCTCCATTCAAATTCATATGAGAGTTGGGTCCTACCTCAAATAGAAATGTTGTGCCTTGTTAGGTACCAAGGAGTTGATCATGAAGATGCTAGGACGGAGACACAAGCGACCACTGAGAAGGAAGGGATGGAAGAAGGACGCGAGAGGCATGAAGTCGCGGAGGCACTGGACACCCCGGGTGCCCGGCCACCTCTGCCCCCGGGTGCCCGGCCAACCGGGTGGGAGCCGCAACTGAGCAGCCCGGGTACCCGGCCTGGAAGGCCCCGGGTGCCCGGCCCTCACCTGGCGCCGGCTGTAGCCGCCCGGGTGCCCGGCCATATGGGCCCCGGGTGCCCGGCCCGCTGCTTGAGACCGCTCGGCCCCGTCCAGGTGCCCGGGCCACCAACCCCGGGTGCCCGGACCCCAATCAGCCGTCCGCCTGGCCGCCCTGGGTGCCCGGCCATTCGGCCCCGGGTGCCCGACCCACCTCGCCTGGAGCCTGCCGCCGCCCCGGGTGCCCGGGTGATCAACCCTCAGGTGCCCGGCCTCCTCCTTGCACCGGCCTCTGTCCGGTCCGGGTGCCCGGACCCCTTTGCCCCGGGTGCCCGGACCCCTCCGGCTGTGCCTGCGTGCACTAAGGGCAAATGACCCATGTACCCTCATTTTACCCACAATTCGTCCCTAGGCTTTATATACCCCTTCCCTAGCTCATTTGGAGGGGATAGCAAAGTATTTGATAGACATTTATGAGCTTTGCTCCATGGATCCACTCCACTAGGAGATCAAGACCTCCTCTTGGAGTGACCAATCATCAAGACCTCCTCCTTGGGGAAGGATCCCCATCATAGGATCATCAAGCCCTCATCTCCTTCATAGGATTTGGGATGAACTCTACCATGTATCTTATTTCCCTTTGATTGTTCATGTACCTTGTGGATCTTGTGTGTTTGTTGGTCTAGTTGATGTGTGATTTGGACTTGTTCTTGAGTGTTCCTCTTGTTTTCCTCTTGTGTTCATCTTGTTCTTGGGGACTCCCCCTCCAATTCGTGAAAGATCTTCACCTAGGTCTTCGACTGCCAAAGGCACTGGTGATGACGGTGTCTTGGGCTCCACGGTGATCTCCGTCCTGCCGTCCTGCTGGCCTTGGTCTTGTTGCATTGATATGGAAACCTTTGCCTAATGCATTGGTACTCCGCACCTGTGCTTTCCCCCTTTGCACCAAAGAGGAAATGAGCACACTGCACAGGCTGGCGCCCTCCTGATTGATCGTCATGGCTTGCGTCACGAGCACCTCGCGAGGTACTCCTTGCATTGTTCTCTCCGCCTCCTTGCGAGCCTTCCTGGTGAGGCTGCCCCTGAGGAAGCCTTGTGTCATCCGCCCCGCGAGGCTTGGCCCCTCACGAGGGTCTTGAACTTGGGTTGATGAAGACGGGCTGTACTGGGCCACTGCTCGAGCCATGCCGCAGGCCGCAGGCAGGCAAGTCTGGGGATCCCCGTTCCTAGAATGCCGACAATCCCATATAATCAAAGCCCCAAACATCAAATGGTTCAATAACAAGAGAATAATTCATAGGCATTTCTTGACGTCTACTAATGTTACCAATTCTTTGACATTCATCACAAGACAAGACAAACTTACGGGCGTCTATGAAGAGAGTAGGCCAAAAGCCGGATTGCAATACCTTATGTGCAGTTCTATCTCCAGCGTGGTATCCTCCATATGGTTCAGAGTGACACTTGCGTAGGATCTGTTCCTGTTCATGCTCAGGTACACAACGTCTAATAACACCATCTACTCCTTCTTTATAAAGGTGTGGGTCATCCCAGAAGTAATGTCTTAAATCATAAAAGAAAATTTTCTTTTGCTGGTATGTGAAACTCGGTGGTATAAATTTAGCAACACTGTAATTAGCATAATCAGCATACCATGGAGCAGTACGAGAAGCATTAATGACCGCTAATTGTTCATCAGGAAAGCTATCATCGATAGGTAGTGGGTCATCAAGAACATTCTCTAACCTAGACAAGTTGTCCGCAACGGGGTTCTCAGCTCCCTTTCTATCAATAATATGCAAATCAAATTCTTGGAGCAAGAGAACCCATCTAACAAGTCTAGGTTTAGCATCTTTCTTTTCCATAAGATATTTAATAGCTGCATGATCAGTGTGAATAGTTACTTTAGAATCAACAATATAAGGTCTAAACTTATCACAGGAAAATACAGCTGCTAAGAACTCTTTTTCAGTAGTAGCATAATTTCTCTGGTTAGTGTCAAGAGTTTTACTAGCATATTGAATAACATTTAGTTTCTTATCAACTCTTTGCCCTAGAACATCACCTACAGCATAATCACTAGCATCACACATAATTTCAAAGGGTAAATTCCAATCAGGTGGCTGAACAATAGGTGAAGTGATCAAAGCTTTCTTAAGTATTTCAAATGCTTCTACACACTCATCATCAAAGACAAAAGGAATATCTTTTTGTAATAGATTAGTGAAAGGCCTAGAGATCTTAGAAAAGTCCTTAATGAATCTCCTATAAAAACCGGCATGACCAAGGAAACTTCTTATACCTTTAATGTCCTTGGGACACGGCATCTTTTCAATAGCATCAACTTTAGCTTTATCAACTTCAATACCTCTTTCAGAAATTTTATGCCCCAAGACAATGCCTTCATTAACCATAAAGTGACACTTTTCCCAATTCAAGACGAGACTAGTGTCTTCACATCTCTGCAAAACTCGATCAAGGTTGCTCAAGCAATCATCAAAAGAGGATCCATAAACGGAGAAGTCATCCATGAATACCTCACAAATCGTTTCACAAAAGTCAGAGAATATAGCCATCATGCATCTTTGAAAGGTAGTAGGTGCATTACATAAACCAAAAGGCATACGTCTATAAGAAAAGGTACTGAAAGGGCAAGTAAAAGTAGTTTTTGATTGATCGTCCGCTGACACAGGTATTTGAGAGAAACCAGAATAACCATCTAGAAAGCAGAAATGTGTGTGTTTGGATAGTCTTTCTAGCATTTGATCAATAAAAGGTAAAGGGTAATGATCTTTCTTAGTAGCTTTATTTAATTTACGGAAATCAATTACCATCCTATAACCTGTAATAATTCTTTGCGGAATCAATTCATCTTTATCATTAGGAACAACAGTAATACCTCCCTTCTTAGGGACACAATGGACAGGACTTACCCAATCACTATCAGCAACGGGATAAATTATACCTGCCTCAAGGAGCTTTAGTATCTCCTTCCTTACCACTTCTTTCATCTTAGGATTTAACCGTCGTTGTTGACCTCTAACTGGTTGGAGCCTTCGTCCAATTTAATTTTGTGTTGGCATAGAGTGGTACTAATGCCCTTAAGATCATCAAGAGTATATCCAATAGAAGCACGGTGCTTCTTCAGAGTTTTCAATAATCTTTCCTCTTCCTGCTCTGAAAGGTTAGCACTAATAATAACAGGATATATCTTCTTTTCATCAAGATAAGCATATTTAAGATTATCAAGTAATGGTTTAAGCTCAAACACGGGATCACCCTTGGGTGGAGGAGGATCCCCTAGGATTTCAATAGGCAAGTTGTGTTTTAGAATAGGACCCTGTTGAAAGAATACTTCATCTACCTCCCTACTTTCATTCATAAACATATCATTTTCATGGTCTAGCAAATATTGTTCTAAAGGATCAGTAGGAGGCACTGCAATAGAAGCAAGACCAATAATTTCACCCTTACTAGGCAACTCTATATCATGGGGTTGTCTACGAAATTTAGCAAAACTAAACTCATGAGACATATCTCCTAAGCCAATAGTGACAACATCCTTTTTGCAATCTATCCTAGCATTGACAGTATTCAAGAAGGGTCTACCAAATATAATGGGACAAAAGCTATCTTGTGGGGAACCAAGAACAATAAAATCAACAGGATATTTAACTTTCCCACACAAGACTTCGACATCTCTAACAATCCCAATTGGTGAAATAGTATCTCTATTTGCAAGCTTAATAGTAACATCAATATCTTCTATTTCAGCGGGTGCGATATCATGCATAATTTCTTCATATAAGGAATGAGGTATTGCACTAGCACTAGCAACCATATCACATAAGCCATGATAACAATGATCTCCTATTTTAACAGAAATAACAGGCATGCCTACAACAGGTCTATGTATCTTAGCATCGGGTTTAGCAATATTAGCAGCTTCCTCACAGAAGTAAATAACATGCCCATCTATATTATCAGCCAAGAGATCTTTAACCATAGCAATACTAGGTTCAACTTTAATTTGCTCAGGAGGTGTATATGTTCTAATATTACTCTTACGAACAATAGTTGAAGCTTTAGCATGATCCTTTATCCTAACAGGGAAAGGTGCTTTCTCAACATAAGTAGTAGGAACAATAGGGTCATTATAAGTGATAATCTTTTCTTCAACTGTAACAAGTGCAACTACTTTTACTTCAATGGGAGGATTATATTTAAACCACTTCTCCTTAGGGAGATCAACATGAGTAGCAAAAGATTCACAGAAAGAAGCTACTATCTCAGAATCAAGTCCATATTTAGCGCTAAATCCACGAAAAGCATCGGTATCCATAAAAGATTTAACACAATCAAACTTAGATGTCATACCTGACTCCTTACCATCGTCGGAACCCCAATCTTCAGAGTTGCGTTTAATTCTTTCCAATATGTCCCATTTGAATTCAATAGTCTTTAGCATATAAGAACCAGCACACGAAGTATCGAGCATGGTGCGATCATTGAGAGAAAGCCGAGCATAAAAAAATTGAATAATCATATCTCTCGAGAGATCATGATTGGGGCATGAATATAACATTGACTGAAGCCTCCCCCAAGCTTGAGCGATGCTTTCTCCTTCGCGAGGCCAAAAATTATATATATAATTACGATCACGGTGAACAAGATGCATAGGGTTCTGGTGAAATTCCAATTTCAATCGTTTATAGTTCCAAGATCCCGTATCATCACATAGCCTATACCATGTCAATGCATCTCCCTTCAAAGATAAAGGGAAGACATTCCTCTTAACAACATCATCGGGTATACCTGTAAGCTTAAATAATCCACAAACTTCATCCACATAGATAAGGTGTAAATCGGGATGCTATGTTCCATCTCCTATAAACGGATTAGCTAGTAGTTTCTCTATCATACCCGAAGGAATCTCAAAGTAAACATTTTCAGTAGGTTCAGTAGGTTGAGGAGCAACTCTTTGCTCTACTGGTCGGGGCGAAGATGCCCCGAACAAGCCCCTCAAAGCATTAGTTTTCATAGTAACAAGTGACAGTAAATTTCAGCACACTATATAAATGTTTCCTTACCAAGTTCCACTCACCAAAGGCGCTTCACTCCCCGACAACAGTGCCAGAACAGAGTCTTGATGACCCACAAGTATAGGGGATATATTTTAGTCCTTTTGATAAGTAAGAGTGTCGAACCCAACGAGGAGCAAAAGGAAATGACAAGCAGTTTTCAGTAAGGTATTGTCTGCAAGCACTGAAATTGTAGGTAACAGATAGTTTTGTGATAAGATGATTTGTAACGGGTAACAAGCAATGAAAGTAAATAAAGTGAAGTGATACGTCCATTTTGCATCATGCTTTTATATCAATATTTATTGCATTATGGGCTATTATTACACATTATATCTCAATACTTATGGCTATTCTCTCTTATTTTACAAGGTTTACCATGAAGAAGGGGAATGCCGGCAGCTGGAATTCTGGCTGGAAAAGGAGCAAACGTTGGAAACCTATTCCTCACAACTCCAAAAGACCTGAGATCCACGAAACAACTTTTTGGATTTTATAAGAATTTATGGGCAAAAGAAATAGGCCAGGGGGCCCACACCCTGTCCAGGAGACAGGGGGGCGCGGCCCCATATCTCCTAGGCCCCCTGGTGGGCCTCCAGCGTCCATCTTCTGCTATATCATCACTTTCCCCCTAGAAAAAACCGTGGGCAAGCTTACGGGACGAAACTCCGCCGCCACGAGGCGGAACCTTGGCGGAATCAATCTAGGGCTCTGGCGGAGCTGTTCTGCCGGGAACACTTCCCTCCGGGAGGGGGAAATCATCACCAACGTCATCACCAACGATCCTCTCATCGGGAGGGGGGCAATCTCCATCAACATCTTCAACAACACCATCTCCTCTCAAAACCCTAGTTCATCTCTTGTATCCAATCTTGTATCAAAACCACAAATTGGTACCTGTGGGTTGCTAGTAGTGTTGATTACTCCTTGTAGTTGATGCTATTTGGTTTACTTGGTGGAAGATCATATGTTCAGATCCTTTATGCATATTATTACTCCTCTGATTATGAACATGAATATGCTTTGTGAGTAGTTACGTTTGTTCCTGAGGACATGGGTGAAGTCTTGCCATTAGTAGTCATGCGAATTTGGTATTCGTTTGATATTTTGATGAGATGTATGTTGTCTTTCCTCTAGTGGTGTTATGTGAATGTCGACTACATGACACTTCACCATTATTTGGGCCTAGAGGAAGTCATAGGGAAGTAATAAGTAGATGATGCGTTGCTTCGTTAGGGGTTGATATGGACCCATATGTTTAATGTTGTGGTTAGGTTTACCTTAATACTCCTTTTTGTAGTTGCGGATGCTTGCAATAGGGGTTAATCATAAGTGGGATGCTTGTCCATGTTAGGGCAATACCCAAGTGCCGGTCCACCCACATATCAAATTATCAAAGTACCGAACGCGAATCTTACGAACGTGATGAAAACTAGCTTGACGATAATTCCCAATGTGTCCTCGGGAGCATTTCTTCATTATTAGAATTTGTCCAGGCTTTTCCTTTGCCACATAAAGGATTGGGCAACCTTGCTGCACTTTATTTACTTTATTTACTTTTTTCTCGTTACTATTTATCTTATCACAAAACTATCTATCACCTACTATTTCAGTGCTTGCAGAGAAAACCTTACTGAAAACCGCTTATCATTTCCTTCTGCTCCTCGTTGGGTTCGACACTCTTACTTATCGAAAGGACTATGATAGATCCCCTATACTTGTGGGCCATCAAGACTCTTTTCTGGTGCCGTTGCCGGGGAGCGTAGGGCTCTTGGTGAGTGGAACTTGGTAAGGAAGCATTTATATAGTGTGCTGAAATTTTCTGTTACTTGTCACTATGGAAAATAATCCTTTGAGGGGCTTGTTTGGGGTATCTTCACCCCCACCAGAAGAGCAAAGAGATGCTCCTCAACCTACTGAACCTTATGAAAATATTCACTTTGAGATTCCTTCGGGTATGATAGAAAAACTGCTAGCTAATCCTTTTGCAGGAGACGGAACATTGCATCCCGATTTACACCTTATCTTTGTGGATGAAGTTTGGGGATTATTTAAGCTTGTAGGTATTCCTGATGATGTTGTCAAAAGGAAGGTCTTCCCTTTAACTTTGAAGGGAGATGGCATGACATGGTATATGCTATGTGATGATACGAGATATTGGAATTATAAGCGATTGAAGTTGGAATTTCACCAGAAGTTCTATCCTATGCATCTTGTTCATCGTGATCGTAATTACATATATAATTTCTGGCCTTGCGAAGGAGAAAGCATCGCTCAAGCTTGGGGGAGGCTTAAGTCAATGTTATATTCATACCCCAATCATGAGCTCTCTCAGGAAATGATTATTCAGAATTTTTATGCTCGGCTTTCTCTTGATAATCGCAACTTGCTCGATACTTTCTGTGCTGGTTCCTATATGCTAAAGACTATTGATTTCAAATGGGACTTATTGGAAAGAATTAAACGCAACTCTAAAGATCGGGGTTCCGACGATGGTAAGGAGTCAGGTATGACACCTAAGTTCGATTGTGTTAAATCTTTTATGGATACCGATGCTTTTCGTGGATTTAGCTCTAAGTATGGACTTGACTCTGAGATAGTAGCTACTTTTTGTGAAACTTTTGCTACTCACGTTGATCTCCCTAAAGAGAAGTGGTTTAAATATAATCCTCCTGTTGAAGTGAAAGTAGTTGCACCTATTACAGTCGAAGAGAAGACTATTACATATAGTGATCCTATTATTCCTACTGCTTATGTCAAAAAACCTCCTTTTCCTGTTAGGATAAAAGATCATGTTAAAGCTTCGACTGTTGTTCGTAAGAGTAATACTAGGACCTATACACCTCCTGAGCAAATTAATGTTGAACCTGGTATTGCTATGATTAAAGATCTTTTGGATGAGGACTTAGATGGGCATGTCTTCTCTTTCTTCGGTGAAACTGCTAATATTACTAGACCCGATACTAAGACACGTAGACCTGTTGTAGGCACGCATGTTATTTCTGTTAAAATAGGAGATCTTTGTTATCATGGTTTATGTGATATGGGTGCTAGTGCTAATGCGATACCTTATGATCTTTATAAAGAAATTATGCACGATATTGCACCTGTTGAATTAGAAGACATTGATGTTACTATTAAGCTTGCCAATAGGGACACCATTAAAGCTATTGGGATTGTTAGAGATGTTGAAGTCTTGTGTGGGAAGATTAAGTACCCTGCTGATTTTCTTGTTCTTGGTTCCCCACAAGATGATTTTTGTCCCATTATTTTTGGTAGACCCTTCTTGAATACTGCTAGTGCTAAGATTAATTGAGAAAAGAATATTGTCACTGTTGGCATAGATGGTATGTCTCATGAGTTTAATTTTGCCAGGTTTAGTAGACAACCTCGTGAAAGGGAACCACCTAGTAAGGATGAAATTATTGGTCTTGCTTCCATTGCTGTTCCACCAACTAATCCATTAGAACAATATTTGCTAGACCATGAAAACGATATGTTTATGAAGGAAAGGGAAGAAATAGATGAAGTGTTCCTTAAACAAGAACCTATGTTGAAACATAACCTTCCCGTTGAAATTCTTGGCGATCCCCCTCCACCCAAGGGTGATCCCGTGTTTGAACTCAAACCCTTACCTAATAATCTTAAATATGCTTATCTTGATGAAAAAGAAATATATCTTGTTATTATTAGTGCTAACGTTTCAGAGAAAGAAGAAGAAAGATTATTGAAAACTCTGAAGAAGCATAGAGCTGCTATTGGATATACTCTAGATGATCTTAAGGGCATTAGTCCCACATTATGCCAACACAAAAATTCAATGGAGAAAAATGCCAAACGAGTTAGAGACCCTCAAAGACGACCTGTTGCAAGGATTCTTTTCAGATTAAGACCCTGCGTAAACCTTTTTTATTGTCTCTTGTTGTTACACATCCCACAGTTTCTTGCTATAACCGAGGAGGAGGCTGGCATTTTGGCATCGGCTGCGTCAGAAATTTTTGCGCGTACCTGGACACTAGGGGCTTAGGGCATTGTTCTGCCCGTTTTCATAAACACCGAATACCTTAGGGAGTGTTCAGCGTCTCGAGTTAGGCCTTATATGCATCAGCTCTCAATCATGTCTTTGGTCAAATGTTGGGTTTGCCCGGCTCTTGTGTTTTCCTGCCTTACGTTCCGCTCTATCGGCTAACGCGGCACCAGGAGAACAACTATGATTGTGCCCCGGTTCGGCCGGGTGAGCACCTCAGTAGAGAAAGCCGAAAACTGGCTGTCATGATATAGCGTGAGACTGGTCAACCACTCGATGACCCACCGGAATGTTTAGAATTCCTCCGCATTAACAAAGGACCGTTTCCCGGTCAGGCACATACGCGCCCCGAATTTGGAGAGCACGGTGCCCCTAGGGGCTATATAGTAGCCCCACCATCGAACTCCTATGGCTAAGTGAAAGTGATAAAGCATTATAGTCCGGTTGCCTAGTTTGCTACGCTATCACCTCCTTCACAGGACCAAGACGTTGGATTAAGTGTGAAAATGCGCTTTTTTTGCAAACATCCCCGCACTATGTGCGTGGGGGCTGAAGCTGAAGACTGCCATCTTTCCGGTTATATAGACACATACATTAACGGCCGCACAGGAGGTATTTCAATACTTGAACGCACAAGTATAAAAAGCACTTATATTATATTGAAACATGGTTTCACAAATCATACATGTCATTGGAACATAATATCCTTCGAGCACTGCGTCTCTATTAAACGAGCGCCCTGCAGGACTTCCTCAAAATAGTGCTCGGCAGGTACTCGGCTTCTGTCCGAATCCCGGGATGCAACATCGGTGGACTTCATCTCCGCCCAGCATGTCTTGACACGGGCAAGAGCCATCCGCGCACCCTCTATGCATGCCGACCGCTTCATTGCATCGATATGCGGCACCGCATCAAGGAACTGCTGCACCAAGCCAAAATAACTCTTCGGCTCGGGCCTTTTCGGCCACAAATGAGTCACGACATCCTTCATGGCAAGTCCGGACAACCTATTCAGCTCAGCCCATTCGGCTAACCAATCGGTTAACGGAAGTGGATGCTCTGGACTATGGAACTGCGACCAAAAAAGCTCTTCCATTCCGTGATCCTTTTGGCCTCGGAAGTGTGCGACCGCGTCTGCGGCACTCGCCGCCAAATCCAGATAAGCATCCTCCGCTCCCCACAGCTGGCCCAACTGAGCATACTTAGGATCCATAAATTTCCTCGGCAGCAGAAAGGGCTTTCCAGCCGCGATATCCCCGGCTTGACGCAGCTCCTCCTTTATAGCTCTCATCGTGGAGCGGGCATCCTTGGCTTCGGCGGTGGCCTTCTTCAGGTCCTCTTGCTCCACTCGACGTTTCTTTTCAAGAAACTCGCAGCGGTCGATAGCATTCTTCAACTTCCCGGCCATCTCGGCCATTTCCTCCCTGCTTCGGCAGTGAGCAGCCTGTTCGGCTCTTAGCTCTTCGGCCGCCCTCAAGGCAGCCGCATCACTTTTCCTGGCTTGCTCCTTGACTCGGGCTAGCTCCGCCCGAAGGTTCTCCATAGCAGCAGCACCATCTGCATAAAGCATACATGTTGTAAGGCATGGGCGTCAAGCTCCCTTACCAGGTGCCCACGGAGAAGTCGCATACCTTGTGACTCGTCAAGCCGCTTATTTACAAGCGCGATGTCCGCATCCGCCACATCAAGTTACCGCTTTAGTTCGGCAAATTGATCAGTCCGGCTAGCCACCAGACGCTCCGCCACCTATATAGGACAGGCGACATCTTACAACTGAGATTATGATCCTCGGCGCGCTGTCACTTTCAACAACGTACCGAGTCTCAGGGGCTACTATCTATACAGGGCGCATTCTATATGCAGAACTATCAGAAGGTATATCATTTTCGCGTACCTCAAACCCCGTCAGTAAACTTCTGACGGCTTCATGCAATCCGCTCTCAGCGGATGAAATCCTTTCAATCATCGTACCCATTAACGCACGGTGATCTTCTGAGATAGACGCTCGCCCGAGCAGATCCTTCAGCTCCTACGACCGTACACCAGTTGGTGCCAGACCTCCCGGCCCCGCCGGCCTCGGGGAAACCCTCCGAGACGACACCTCAGGGTCGCCCGCCCCATATGACGGTGCAGCAGACGGAGGCGTTTCGCTCTCCATCATCTCCGGACGAAGATCCCCCGAAGATGAGCTCTGCTGAGAAGGGCTGAGATCCGAACTACAAGGTAAAACTTCGGTTATCTTCAGAAATAAAAACAGGGATGTCCCTTATTACAAAACCCCCCTTTTTTACTTACGGCTCGCTGGAGGGCTGATTCCCTTGGGGAAATAGTGCAGCCGGGGCCTCTCCTGGCGCAGGACCCTCTGGTGAAGATTTCTTCCCCCGCTTTGAGGCCTTGGCCTCCGGATCTTCAGAAGCGGTCCTCTTCTCCCCCTGGAGGGAGGGATTCTCGATCCCCCCTTCCTTGAAAGCCTCCTTCACGGAGGCGATAGCTTCCCCGTTCCCCCCTTTGCCCTCTTTCAAAGGTGCGGCCTCCAGCATCTTGGTTAACACAAGATCCGGCGTGGTCTCAGGGAGGGGGGCCGGACACCTTATTAGCTTTGCTTTCGCTATCCACTCCCGTTCAAGGGACAGCTATTTAAAGGGCAAGTTTATGATAAATGTACGGATACCCCGTCCGGGCACAGGACTACTTACTTGAGTATCCAGGCGATTGCAGCTCAGACCTGCGTCCTCGGTCAAGTCCGGACACATCTCTTGTGATCCGAAGAATAGTTTATACATCTCCACGGGCGTCGCGCCCATGAAATGTTGGAGAGCTCGTGGTCCCTCCGGATTAAATTCCCACAGGAGGAGCGGGCGACGTTTGCAGGGCAGAAGGCGCCGAATCAGCATGACCTGCGCCACTACGACCAGATTGATCTCTCTCTCTTGGAGGTCTCGAATACGGCCCTGCAATAGAGGAACGTCCTTGGACGGCCCCCAGTCGAGCCCTTTGTTGAACCATGGCGCCAGCCACTGTGGAGGACCCGGGCGGAAGGCAGGTGGCGCCACCCATTTGGTGCCCCTGGGAGCAGTGATGTAAAACCACTCCTGTTGCCATAAACCGAGCACCTCTTGAAAAGAGCCCTTGGGCCATGGAGCGTCAGCATTTTTGCTTATAACAGCCCCTCTGCACTCTGTCTGTTGCCCCTTGATCATCTTCGGCTCCACTTTGAAGGTCTTGAGCCACAATCCAAAGTGAGGGGTAATGCGGAGGAAGGCTTCGCATATGACAATGAACGATGAGATGTGGAGGATGGACTCCAGATCCAAGTCGTGCAATTCCAGCCCATAATAAAACATGAGCCCCCTCACGAAGGGGTCCGTCGGGAAGCCTAAACCCCGAAGGAAGTGAGACACGAACACCACGCCCTTGGGCATGCAGCCTATGCAAAATTTTGCCGGTTAGATACCTGGTGTCTCTCAGCTTTAGCACGTCTTCTTCCGTGACAGAAGAAGGCATCCACCGGCCTTGCAGGTCGGAGCCGGACATCATCGAAGGTCTGAAGCGCCTGAATCTGTAGCTTTGGGTGTTGGAACTCGAGGCGAGGGGCGGATTCGATTGAGATTGAAAGAAAGGAGCAGGCATTGGTCTCTTTATAAAGAGGTTGAATACCAAGAGCCCTCCTCGTAGCCGTTTGGGACTTGCCTTCGATAGAGGGGGCGTGCCAACGGGCACGGTTGGGTTACCTACGCCCGTATTGATGAGAATCCCGGAATAAGGGGGCACGATCTCCGCTTCGATAAGACGTGCCAAGGAAACCTCCTCGCTAAACGCGCTGAGGTGGGACAGCAAAAATCGATTCGAATAAAGGCCTGGCCATGGTGTGATGTCACGCCACGTAATACGTTAGCAGATCTGTGTAAAGATTATTCTCTCTACGGTGGTATGTGGAACTTATTTTGCAGAGCCGGACACTATCCTTGTGTTCAAAATCTTCTATGAACTATTCGGAGGAGGAACCCGCCTTGCAATACCGAAGACAATATGCACGCCGGACTCGTCGTCATTGAAGCCTAGTTCAGGGGCTACTGAGGGAGTCCCGGACTAGGGGATGTCCGGATAGCCGAACTATCATCTTTGGCCGGACTCCTAGACTATGAAGATACAAGATTGAAGACTCCGTCCCGTGTCCGGATGGGACTTTCCTTGGCGTGGAAGGCAAGCTTGGCGATACGGATATGTAGATCTCGTACCATTGTAACCGACTCTGTGTAACCCTAGCCCTCTCCGGTGTCTATATAAACCGGAGGGTTTTAGTCCGTAGGACGAACAACAATCATACCATAGGCTAGCTTCTAGGGTTTAGCCTCTCTGATGTCGTGGTAGATCTACTCTTGTACTACCCATATCATCAATATTAATCAAGCAGGAGTAGGGTTTTACCTCCACCGAGAGGGCCCGAACCTGGGTAAAAACATCGTGTCCCTTGTCTCCTGTTACCATCCGCCTAGACACACAGTTTGGGACCCCCTACCCGAGATCCGCTGGTTTTGACACCGACAGTCGGGATCGCATGATGGTTAACTCCTACCAACGCTTCCCCTAGGAGCATGCATGTAGTGCTTGGTTTTGATGACTTGTAGATTTTTGTAATAAGTATGTGAGTTCTTTATGACTAATGTTGAGTCCATGGATTATACGCACTCTCACCCTTCCACCATTGCTAGCCTCTCTTGTGCCGCACAACTTTCGCCAGTACCATACACCCACCATTTACCTTCCTCAAAACAACCACCATACCTACCTATTATGGCAATTCCATAGCCATTCTGAGATATATTGCCATGCAACTTTCCACCGTTCCGTTTATTATGGCATGCTCCATCATTGTCATATTGCTTTGCATGATCATGTAGTTGACATCGTATTTGTGGAAAAGCTACCGTTCATAATTCTTTCATACATGTCACTCTTGATTCATTGGACATCCCAGTACACCGCCGGAGGCATTCATATAGAGTCATATTTTGTTCTAAGTCTCGAGTTGTAATTCTTGAGTTGTAAGTAAATAAAAGTGTGATGATCTTCATTATTAGAGTGTTGTCCCAGTGAGAAAAGGATGACGGAGACTATGATTCCTCCACAAGTCGGAACGAAACTCCAGACGAAAAAAATAAAAAAAGGCCATAAAAAGAGAAGGCCCAAAAAAACAAAAAAAAATGAGAGAAAAAGAGAGAAGGCGCAATGCTACTATCCTTTTACCACACTTGTGCTTCAAAGTAGCACCATGATCTTCATGATAGAGAGTCTCATATGTTGTCACTTTCATATACTAGTGCGAATTTTCATTATAGAACTTGGCTTGTATATTCCAACGATGGGTTCCTCAAATGCCCTAGGTCTTCATGAGCAAGCAAGTTGGATGCACACCCACTTAGTTTCTTTTTGAGCTTTCATACACTTATAGCTCTAGTGCATCCGTTGCATGGCAATCCCTACTCACTCACATTGATATATATTGATGGGCATCTCCATAGCCTATTTATACGCCTAGTTGATTTGAGACTATCTCCTTCTTTTTGTCTTCTCCACAACCACCATTCTATTCCACCTATAGTGCTATGTCCATGGCTCACACTCATGTATTGCGTGAAAGTTGAAGAAGTTTGAGAATACTAAAGTATGAAACAATTGCTTGGTTGAAACCGGGGTTGTGCAAGATTTGAATATTTTGTGTGACGAAGATGGAGCATAGCCAAACTATATGATTTTGTACTGGTAAGCTTTCTTTGGCCATGTTATTTTGTGAAGACATAATTGCTTTGTTAGTATGCTTGAAGTATTATTGTTTTCATGTCAATATTAAACTTTTGTTTTGAATCTTATGGATCTGAAAATTCTTGCCAAAGTAGAGAAGATTACATTGATAAATATGTTAGGTAGCATTCCACATCAAAAATTCTGTTTTTATCATTTACCTACTCGAGGACGAGCAGGAATTAAGCTTGGGGATGCTTGATACGTCCCCAACATGTCTATAATTTTTGATTGTTCCATGCTATTATATTATCCATATTGGGTGTTTTATATGCATTTATATGCTATTTTATATGATTTTTTGGACTAACCTATTAACCTAGAGCCCAGTGGCAGTTTATGTTTTTTCCTTGTTTTTGAGTTTTACAGAAAAGGAATACCAAACGGAGTCCAATTGACGTGCCAATTTTTGCTGATTTTTATGGCCCAAAAGAAGCCCTCAAAGTAAAAGAGTTGGGACAGAAGAGTACCGAGCCATCCACAAGGGTGGAGGGCGCGCCCTACCCCCCTGGGCACGCCCCCTGCCTAGTGGATGACAAGGAGACCCCCCTGACGTGAGACCAAGCCAAAAATTCCTATAAATATAGAAACCCCCGAAAAGAAACCTAGATTGGGAGTTCCACTGCTGCAAGCCTCAGTAGCCACCAAAAACCAATCGGGGGGCTTTTCCGGCACCCTGCCGGAGGGGGGTCCATCACCGATGCCCATCTTCATCATCTCGACAATCTCCATGACGAGGAGGGAGTAGTTCACCCTCGGGGCTCAGGGTATATACCAGTAGCTATGTGTTTGATCTCTCTCTCTCTCATGTTCTTGATTTGGACAATCTTGATGTATCTCGAGCTTTGCTATTATAGTTGGATCTTATGATGTTTCTCCCTCTCTACTTTCTTGTAATGGATTGAGTTTTCCCTTTGAAGTTATCTTATCGGATTGAGTCTTTAAGGATTTGAGAACACTTGATGTATGTCTTGCATGGGATAGCCATGGTGACAATGGGGTATTTTATTGATCCACTTGATGTATATTTTGGTGATCAACTTGCCGGTTCCGTGACCTTGGGAATCTATGCATAGTGGTTGGCACACATTTTCGTCTTGACTCTCCGGTAGAAACTTTGGGGAACTCTTTGAAGTTCTTTGTGTTGGTTTGAATAGATGAATCTGAGATTATGTGATGCATATCGTATAATCATACCCACGGATACTTGAGGTGACATTGGAGTATCTAGGTGACATTAGGTTTCTGGTTGATTCGTGTCCTAAGGTGTTATTTTACTACGAACTCTAGGACTGTTTGTGACACTTATAGGAATAGCCCAATGGATTGATCGGAAAGAATAACTTTGAGGTGGTTTTGTACCCTACAATAATCTCTTCGTTTGTTCTCTGCTATTAGTGACTTTGGAGTGACTCTTTGTTGCATATTGAGGGATTTTTATATGATCTAATTATGTTATTACTATTGAGAGAACTTGCACTAGTGAAAGTATGAACCCTCGGCCTTGTTTCAAAGCATTGCAATACCGTTTTCGCTCACTTTTATTACTTGTTACCTTGCTGTTTTTATAATTTCAGATTATAGAAACCCATATCTACCATCCATATTGCACTTGTATCACCATGTCTTCGCCGAACTAGTGCACGTATACAATTTACCATTGTATTGGTTGTGTTGGGGACACAAGAGACTCTATGTTATTTGGTTGCAGGGTTGTTTGAGAGAGACCATCTTCATCCTACGCCTCCCATGGATTGATAAACCTTAGGCCATCCACTTGAGGGAAATTTGCTACTGTCCTACAAACCTCTGCACTTGGAGGCCCAACAATGTCTACAAGAAGAAGGTTGCGTCATAGACATCAGAGGGCGGCATGTTCGACCCCCGTGATGCTACATGGGTGCGAATGAACACACTTGGAGAGTACTCGGTTTTCATTGGGGACAGCTACCCCATAGTGAAAATGATGCCACCTTCTGTGCATGACGTTGACGGCCTGACAATCATGAAGAACAGATGTGTTTTCATTGTGCACTAACGGATTCATATCTTGAACGCCCCTATCCCTTATCTATGCTGCTTCAGTTTGGATGAGTCTCCATTGTGGGGAGGCACACTAAGAAGCTACAATGATATGGACTCCTATTGCCCACTGTTATGGATCATGCCATCTATGAAGAAACATGTGGGATTGGAACTACGAGACGAACATGTACGCAGGGATGTATGAACCTAAGTAATGTCGCGCAGTGAAGTAGTTAGGCACAAATAGTATGAACCTATGTGGCATATAGGCATTTGTCTTACTATCACTAAATCTTGTATGTGCAATGCATGGTGATATTATGATGTACGTGCCTAAGTACTCTACTATATTAATTGCAAGAACATATTAGGTTCAATATTTGTTTACGTGTATGGTCCGAGACCTTCCAACTAGATGTGTCTGTCTCTCCGGGTCACACTTTGTATTGTTATATACTAGTAATATGTGTGGCCTCCGACCTATAAGTGGAAGAAGTGGAGACGCTCTACCACGATGTTCATGTCCCACTCCTTTCGCTGACGTGTGGGAAATCCAGCACATGCCATGTTTCGGACTCCTCCATCATAAGAGTTAAAACGCTAGCTTTCATCAAAAATAAAAAATAAATATAAATCAGCAGTGACACTATACCACGCGGTTTCCTTGCTCCTCCTTGATATCGGAAATAATACTTTCTTTTGTCGACATGTGGGACATCTACCATCCTAGTCCACTTGCCATGCACCAAAATTAGAGTGCATCACACAGAACTCCAGGTGAGAGTCACCCCGGTCGTAGCACCATAGTAATAATGACTTATAAGTCATCAAATCACAGGCCCAACCTTTCCCACTTTAAGAGCAAGTATAATAAGGTGACATAGGCGGGTTGTAAGAGTTTAAATATTATATCTTTGTTGAGTTGGATGAGATAGAAGAGGAGAGAAAAGGTAAGCGGGTTGTAGATCTATAGCCGGCTATAGCATGGGCTCCAAAAATCTATGTGAGAATGTATGGTGGGTCATGTGGTAGAAAATTAGTACTTTCTTGTAGCCCACTACTATACACCTTGAATATTACATTGGCTATAGATGACATGACAACATGTTATAGCCATCAATCGGCTATATTATTAACCATGCTCGGACAAAGGAACCTGACTACAGCTCCACCTCACACGGTTTGGCCATGCAAGATTTGCATTTAGGCATGTCATGCACGTAGTTGTCGATGCCGTGCTCAAAAATGGGCGACGAGGTCTGCTAGACCGTGTTGTTCCCCTCCGCACGAAAAAAACTAATCCCAGTCATTGTAAATGTCATGCGTGCTTAAATTCCGGGCTAGTAGATAGACACGAATGTGTTGTACAATGAAACGCCCATCGGCAAACCAGTTTATTATATATACGAAGGAATGAGGCAGTTCGTCGCCATTACCATTGATTCGCAAGGCGGGGGCGCTTCTTGTCCCCGTCCACGTTGGGATACCTTGGATGACGATCCTTTGGGAGAAATCGTAAGTCACTCTGACTTCATCACATGCGCGAGACTCAGTGGTACTTGCACTAAATATTTTAAGACTGTGTGTAAATATGCATGGGAGAAAGTCTGGCATGCATCCTCGAGGACGATGACGTTTCCTGGGGGGTCTCTCCAGCATGGCATGACCATAGTTTCAAGTTGACACCCTTGAGATGCCGATGTTGAGGGGCACTTGGGTGGCTACGGGTGCCCCTCTATGACCCGGTTGGATAAAAAAATTACCGGCCAGACATTGCCGAGTGGATTTAGGGCCGGGGTCCGGCTCTAAAACTTCAGTGAACACATGTTAAGCAATGCTCAAAGGCCTAAAAGTATGCCACTTACCGACATTGTACGTTAATAATAGATACCAACATAAATTCCTATATACTGGTAATTTGCTCTAAAAACTATTGTGGTACTAACTAGTACTGGTATATGCTCATAATTAATTAAACAAACGTATGGGTGACACAGACACACACACTAACTACTAGTACAACTACTTCTCACATCCTGGCCAGAAATAATCATTCCCTTTGTCGTTCTTGTCGGCGGCACCCCATCGTGGTTGGATATCTGCCCAGCTCTCCATAGCATCACGGTAGCTACCGTCGCGATCCTGGCAGGTGGAGGCATCAAGGCATGCTGGCCAGACGTCGTCGTTCTCCTTCTCGGCCTTGTCGATAACACCCCACCGTGCTTGGATCTCCGTCGAGCTCTCCTCTGCAGCGCATGCATCCTCTTCTTTCTTGCAGCGATGGGACTGCCTTTTCTTGAGTGCTTTCTGCCTTTTCCGCTCCCTTTGTGCGGCTTTGGCCGCGTCTTGCTCTACTGCCCATTCGGCCTTGGCAGCTTCAAAGTCCGCCCACGTAGGTGTGAGCTTGTGAGCGGCGATGAACTCGACATGGTGGGATGCCATCTCTTCCTTACCATTTTTTGTGTGGTCGTGAGCGGCAAGCAACTCGGCGCGGCAGGATGCCATCGCTTCCTTCCCGGTTTGTGTGCGGCGCGGTAGCATGAACGACGCTTGGAGGGAGCTCTCAGGCGGAGTGGCCGGACAACCGTATAGTGCATTGGTTTGTCAAGAGGTCAAGGACAAACGATGAAGGAAATTTGTATTCCCTTCAATCCTGGTCATTTATTATCACACACAGTTAATTTCCATAGCCTCTGGAAACTACCTGCACTGACCCTATTGTGGGTTGCTTTCTGATTGGCCGCCACCCCAGCCACACGGATCACGTGCATGCACCGTGATCGAAAGGCATTCCACGTCCCTATCATCACACCCGTGTAGCTGTAGGAGCATGGTTAATAATATAGCCAGCTGCTGGCTATAACTAGTTGCCATGCCATCCATAGCCAATGTAATAGCCAACACGTATAATAGTTGGATTTAAGAAAGTACTAGTACTTTGTCAACACATGGTCCACCTTTCACTCTCACAAACCTTCTTGGAGCTTGTGCTACAGCCGGCTTTGAATATGGTAAATGGACCTGGAAAAGTGCCAAATACGAACATGATGCTTTGTAGGGTGTATGTTGAGCATAGAAAAAGGTCATGTGACACATTAATTCAGTACTTTTGCAAATGACAAAAACAATATACCACCAGGCCAGCATCTGACCGCCCTAGCCCATCAAAACCCCTTGACTCGCTCGCGCGTGCTGTCCGCTTGAAACTGTTGGTGCCGCTCCAGAACATCAATGCCACATTCACGCCCGAGGTGACCTCTCACTGGTGCCGGCATTGCAGCAGCACGACGTCCGAGAGAGCACCACCCGTGCGGCATCCCGGTGCAAGCAACTGCTCCGTGTTAAGGACACCACAACCATACGTCCGTCCGCCGCCCACATTAATGACATGCGGCTGCTGACGAACCTACTCCGGTGCTAGCCGTCAATTCGTCAACCATGGCTCATTGCCATTCACCTGCTATATTAACTTCAGCCCCGGCCATAGCCACAGACCCACAATCATTCTCCTCCGGTCCCCTCCTTCTGGTGGCACCACTCCAACCATGGCCTCCTCGCGCTCCAAAGCTCTCTGGGACGTACATTCGCCAGAGCAGAAGAAGGACATCGCTGGCTCCGCTCTGGGCGCACTCCAAAGCTCTCTTGGACATACTGTCGCAGGGACGAAGGACATCGCCGGCTGCCCCCCCCCCCCCCCCCCCCCCCCCGACTGCCCTTCGCCACCATGACCACGAAGCCAACACGTGTGCGCAGGTGCAGTCGGTAGCGAGGAAGAGTAGCGCATGGTAGGTCACCGTCGCTCTGTTCCCAGGAAGGCCACCACTCCTCCCCTCCGTGGACGCCAACCTTGGTGGGAAAAACGTCAGCAGCCGGTTAGCCGCTTGACGGCAACGTGGAGGCTGAAATCTTCAGAAGCTTGTGCTCTAGAGGAGGAGGTTATGGAGGCGGAGTTGGATAGAGCTGATGCGGATGAGGAGGAGGTGAAGGCAATAAACAGAGCGTCGGTCATTGGGGCTCATGGCCGAACAAGGTGGTCGGGCTCCGGTAATCATTTAGATTAGGTTTAGAGTAGGTTTTAGTATGGTTTGAGCGAAAAAAGCAATGAATTTCGTCCTATTTATAGGAAAAGTTTGTGAAATGTAATAAATTTCATCCGGTTAATATGAAATTTGCTTTGTTTGCACGGATTTCGTCCAGTTAGTTCATATAGTTGCCTAAAGGTATGCAGGCAACATTGGAAGGCATCCACTGGTATCAGTGTCCGCGGACAGACGCCGGTGTAAATTTGTGAGTCAGCACTGGAGATGCCCTAACGAACATGCTATATGTCGGTGCAACAGACCCTGGGTATGTTTCCCTGACCGTGCATAGGCACGTGATACATCTCCAACGTATCTATAAACTTTTATTATTTCATGCTATTATATTATCCATCTTGGATGTTTTATATGCATTTATATACTATTTTATATGATTTTTGGGACTAACCTATTAACCTAGAGCCCAGTGCCAGTTTCTGTTTTTCCTTGGTTTTTAGTTTTATAGAAAAGGAATACCAAACGGAGTCCAAATGAGCTGAAAATTTACGGTGATTTTTTATGGACCAGAAAAAGCCCCCGAAGCAAAAGAGTTGGGCCAGAAGAGTCCCGAGCCAACCACGAGGGTGGAGGGAGCGCCCTACCCCCCCCCCCCCCACCCCCCGGGAGGGTGATCCACCCTCGTCGTTGACTCGTGGACCCCCTGAAGTGAAACCGATGCCAAAAATTCCTATAAATACAGAAACCCCCAGAATAAATAAAGATTCGGAGTTTCGCCACCGCAAGCCTCTGTAGCCACCAAAAACCAATCAGGACCCTATTCTGGCACCCTGCCGGAGGGGGGGAATCATCACCGGTGGCCATCTTATCATCCCTGCGCTCTCCATGATGAGGAGGGAGTAGTTCACCCTCGGGGCTCAGGGTATGTACCAGTAGCTATGTGTTTGATCTCTCTCTTGTGTTCTTGATTTTGCATGATCTTACGATGTTTATCCCCCTCTACCTTCTTGTAATGGATTGAGTTTTCTCTTTGAAGTTATCTTATTGGATTGAGTCTTTAAGGATTTGAGAACACTTGATGTATGTCTTGCATGTGCTTATCTGCGGTGACAATGGGATATTCACGTGATCCACTTGATGTATCTTTTGGTGATCAACTTGTGGGTTCTGTGACCTTGTGAACTTATGCATAGGGGTTGGCACACGTTTTCATCTTAACTCTTCGGTAGAAACTTTGGGGCACTCTTTGAAGTTCTTTGTGTTGGTTTGAATAGATGAATCTGATATTGTGTGATGCATATCGTATAATCAAACCCGCGGATACTTGTGGTGACATTGGAGTATCTAGGTGACATTAGGGTTTGGGTTGGTGTGTGTCTTAAGGTGTTAATTTTACTATGAACTCTAGGGCTGTTTGTGACACTTATAGGAATAGCCCAATGGATTGATCGGAAAGAATAACTTTGAGGTGGTTTCGTATCCTACAATAATCTCTTCGTTTGTTCTCCGCTATTAGTGACTTTGGAGTTACTCTTTGTCGCACGTTGAGGGATTGTTATATAATCTAATTACGTTATCATTGTTGAGAGAACTTGCACTAGTGAAAGTATCAACCCTAGGTCTTGTTTCTAAGCATTGCAATACCGTTTTCGCTCACTTTTGTTACTAGATACCTTGCTGTTTTCATATTTTTCAGATTATAAAAACCTATATCTACCATCCATATTACACTTGTATCACCATCTCTTCACCGAACTAGTGCACCTATACAATCTACCATTGTATTGGGTGTGTTGGGGACACAAGAGACTCTTTGCTATCTGGTTGCAGGGTTGTTTTAGAGAGACCATCTTCATCCTACGCCTCCCATAGATTGATAAACCTTAGGTCATCCACTTGAGGGAAATTTGCTATTGTCCTACAAACCTCTGCACTTGGAGGCCCAACAACGTCTACAAGAAGAAGGTTGTGTAGTAGACATCAAGCTCTTTTCTGGCGCCGTTGCCGGGGAGGTTAGTGCTTGAAGGTATATCTTTAGATCTTGCAATTGAATCTTTTGATTTCTTGTTTTATCACTAGTTTAGTCTATAAAAGAAAACCGCAAAAAATGGAATTGAGGTTTCCTCATATGCTTCATCTTTTTAATGTCTTTCGTGAAAATGATGGAAAGGAAAATTGTGCTCAAGTGTTAGAAGAAGAAGTCTATAAAATGTTTGGCATAAAACCTTTGTATGATGAGCATGATTGCAATGTTGTTAGTATGAATTCCTTGAATATCCATGATGCTAATGATATGCAAAGCTACAATCTTGGGGATGCTATGTTTGATGAATATGATATTTTTAGTCCCCCAAGTTTTAATGAGAATATTTATTATGATGAAAGCATTACTCCTATCTATGATGATTATATTGATGAAAGTGGGTTTGGAAGAGTGTCGACTTTAGGAAGTAATTCCCACTATTTTGGAGGGTGTTGAATCTTATTGTGATAATTATGAAAGTGGATTTGGAGAGTTTGTGACTTTACTTAATGATGAATCCACTATTTCAGAAGAGGGTCCAATTGGTTACGAGAACAAAGGTGCTATATATGATGATTATTGTGATGACATATATGCTATAAGGAATAATGATAACCATGAAACTTGTTATCTTGATTTTAATTTTCAATTGGATTATGCCTCACATGATAGTTTTTTTGTTGAGTTTGCTCCCACTACTATTCATGAGAAGAAATTTGCTTATGTGGAGAGTAATAAAAATTCTATGCTTGTGCATCATGAAAATAATGCTTTATGTGATAGTTATATTGTTGAATTCATTCATGATGCTACTGAAAATTATTAAGGGGGAGGAGTATATGCTTGTAGGAATTGCAATAATATCAAGTTTCCTCTCTATGTGTTGAAAATCTTGAAGTTATGCTTGTTTTGCCTTCCTATGCTAGTTGATTCTTGTTCCCATAAGTTGTTTGCTCACACAATCCCTATGCATAGGAAGTGGGTTAGACTTAAATGTGCTAGTCATGTTCTTCATGATGCTCTCTTTGTGTTTCAATTCTTTTCTTTTATGTGAGCATCATTGAAATTATCATGCCTAGCTAGAAAGGCATTAAAGAAAAGCTCTTGCTGGGAGACAACCCAATATTTACCCCTACTATTTTTGTGTGTTAACATGATTATGCTACTGTAGTAATCATTTTTTATAGCTTTTATTTCAATAAAGTGCCAAGTAAAGCCTATGGGATAGTGTGGATGATAGTTGACTTGATTCTGTGCAAAAACAGAAACTTTTGCGCTCAGTCCAGGCAATTTGAAAATTCACTGGAACGTGATTTAGATATGAATTGTTACAAAAGATTGATATAAAAATTGCCTATATTGTCCTAATTTTTCAGAATTTTTGGAGTTACAAAGGTACGGAAAGTTTCCAGATTACTACAGACTGTTCTGTTTTTGACAGATTTTGTTTTCTATGTGTTGTTTGCTTATTTTGATGAATCTATGAGTAGTATCGGAGGGTATGAACCATGGAGAAGTTGGAATACAGTAGATACAACACCAATGTGAATTTAGAATGAGTTCACAACAGTACATAACTCGTGATTTATTTTCTTATGCTAACGGAGCTTACAAGTTTTCTGTTGAGTTTTGTGTTGTCACGTTTTCAAGTTTTGGGTAAAGATTCGATGGACTATGGAATAAGGAGCGGAAAGAGCCTAAGCTTGGGGATTCTCAAGGCACCCCAAGGTAATATTCAAGGACAACCAAGAGCCTAAGCTTGGGGATTCCCCGGATGGCATCCCCTCTTTCGTCTTCGTTCATCGGTAACTTTACTTGAGGCTATATTTCTATTCACCACATGATATGTGTTTTCTTAGAGCGCCATTTTTTTGTTTATATTTGCTTGCTGTTATTCCAAGACATGTTTTATACCTTTTAGTTCAATAAAAAAGTCAATTATAGCCTTTACCATGCTTATTTTACAAGTCTATATGTTGCTGTTTTGAAATCAGAAAGTTTGCTGCTATGTTTTGAACTTTGGTGAATAGTCAAACATGATAAAATCTTGAAATTTTTGACACAATGCATAACAACAAATTTCTACAGTGTGGTAATTTTTCAGAATTTTTGGAGCTAGGGAAGTATGATTCCTCTTGCATCCTCTACAGACTGTCCTGTTTAGACAGATTGTTGTTATGTTTGCATTGTTTGCATATGTTTGCTTGTTTAATAATTCTATATGAGGCTAGGAGTGTTAAATATGCAGAGGCATTTAGTAGGCAATATCAAATAATAATTTTAGTGATTTGATAAAGTAGAGAGTGATAAGGTTATTGCGTTGATTTATACTAACTTATCTCACGAGTTCTTGTTTGAGTTTTGTGTGGATGAAGTTTTTAAGATTTAGGGAAACCGCGATATGAAAGGAATTAAGGAGACACAAGAGCTCAAGATTGGGGATGCCCAAGGAATCCCTATTTAATATTTCAAGAAGTCTCAAGCATCTAAGCTTGGGGATGCCCCGATTGGCATCCCACCCTTCTTCCTCAACAACTATCGGTCAGTTTTGGTTGAGCCTAAGTTTTTACTTCCTCACATGATATGTGCTATCCTTTCAATGTCATTTTATTTTGCTTGTTGTTTGAATAATATCCCAAGATCTGAAATTCTTAAATGTTAGAGAGTTTTCACATAGTTGCATAATCATTCGACTACTCATTGATCGTCACTTATATCTTTTGGAGTAGTTTGTCATTTGCTCTAGTGCTTCAATTATATCTTTTTAGAGCACAGCAGTGGCTTTATTTTATAGAAATTTATGAACTCTCATGCTTCACTTATATTATTTTGAGAGTCTCTAAACAGCATGGTAATTTGCTTCGGTTATGAATTTAGTCCTAATATTATAGGCATCCAAGAGGGATATAATAAAGACTTTCATATAAAGTGCATTGAATACTATGAGAAGTTCGATTCCTTATGATTGTTTGAGATATGAAGATGATGATATTAGAGTCATGCTAGTGGAGTGATTGTGAATTTGAGAAATACTTGTGTTGAGGTTTGTGATTCCCGTAGCATGCACGTATGGTGAACCGTTATGTAACAAAGTTGGAGCATGAAGCATTTATTGATTGTCTTCCTTATGAGTGGTGGTCGGGGACAAGCGATGGTCTTTTCCTACCAATCTATCCCCCTAGGAGCATGTGCGTAGTACTTCATTTTGATGACAAATAGATTTTTGCAATAAGTATGTGAGTTCTTTATGACTAATGTTTAGTCCATGGATTATACGCACTCTCACCCTTCCACCATTGCTAGCCTCTCTTGTGCCGCGCAACTCTCGCGGGTACCTTACACCCACCATATACCTTCCTCAAAACAGCCACCATACCTACCTATTATGGCATTTCCATAGCCATTCCAAGATATATTCGATGCAACTTTCCATTGTTTTGTTTATTATGACACGCTTCATCATTGTCATATCGCTTTGCATGATCGTGTAGTTAACATCTTATTTGTGGCAAATCCATCGTTCATAATTCTTTCATACATGTCACTCTTGATTCATTGCACATCCCGGTACACCGCCGGAGGCATTCATATAGAGTCATACTTTGTTCTAAGTATTAGTTGTAATTCTTGAGTTGTGAGTAAATAAAAGTGTGATGATCTTCATTATAAGAGCATTGTCCTAGTGAGGAAAGGATGATGGAGACTATGATTCCGCCACAAGTCGGGACGAGACTCCGGACGAAAAAATAAAAAAGAAAAAGAAAAGAGGCCAAAAAAAAGAGAAGGCCCAAAAAAACAAAAAACAAAGAAAACAAAAAAATGAGAGAAAAAGAGAGAAGGGGCAATGCTACTATCCTTTTACTACACTTGTGCTTCAAAGTAGCACCATGATCTTCATGATAGAGGGTCTCCCATGTTGTCACTTTTATATACTAGTGGGAATTTTTTATTATAAAACTTGGCTTGTATATTCCAACGATGGATGTCCTCAAATTGCCCTAGGTCTTCATGAGCAAGCAAGTTGGATGCACACCCACTTAGTTTCTTTTTGATCTTTCATAAACTTATAGCTCTAGTGCATCTGTTGGATGGCAATCCCTACTCACTCACATTGATATATATTGATGGCCATCTCCATAGCTCGTTGATACGCGTAGTTGATGTGATACTATCTCCTCCTTTTTTTTCTTCTCCACAACCACCATATTCTACTCCACCTATAGTGTTATGTCCATGGCTCACGCTCATGTATTGCGTGAAAGTTGAAAAAGTTTCAGAACAATTGCTTGGCTTGTCATCGGGGTTGTGCATGATTTAATACTTTGCATGATGAAGATGGAGCATAGCCAGACTATATGATTTTGTAGGGATAACTTTCTTTGCCCATGTTATTTTGATAAGACATGATTGCTTTATTAGTATGCTTGAAGTAATATTGTTTTTACGTCAATATTAAACTTTTCTTTTGAATCTTATGGATCTGAATATTCTTGCCACAATAGATAAGATTACATTGATAAATATGTTAGGTAGCATTCCACATCAAAAATTCTGTTTTTATCATTTACCTACTCGAGGACGAGCAGGAATTAAGCTTGGGGATGCTTAATACGTCTCCAACGTATCTATAATTTTTTATTGTTCCATGCTATTATATTATCTATCTTTGATATTTTATATGCATTTATATGCTATTTTATATGTTTTTGGGACTAACCAGTTAACCTAGAGCCCAGTTCCAGTTTCTGTTTTTTCCTTGTTTTTGTGTTTCGCAGAAAAGGAATATCAAACGGAGTCCAAAAGAGCTGGAAATTTACGGTGATTATTTTTGGACCAGAAGAAGCCCATGGGGCATCGGGGTTGGGCCAGAAGAGTCCCAAGCCAACCACAAGACAGGAGGGCGCGCCTCCCTATCTTGTGGTTGACTCGGGGACCCCCTGACTTGTTCCCGACGCCAACACCTCTTATATATCCCCAAACTTCCAGAACAGAACCTAGATTGGGAGTTCCGCCACCGCAAGCCTCTATAGCCACGAAAAACTAACCGGGACCCTGTTTCGGTACCCTGATGGAGGGGGGATCCATCACCGGTGGCCATCTTCACCCTAAAACTCCCACGGATTATTAAACCTTAGTTCCATTAACCAAAAGAGGAGGTGAGCCAAATAAATCTATTAAAGCATTGTAGGAATCAAAAGTATGGCTAACCAAGAAATTCCCTCCGCTAATGGTATCAAGGATATATCTATACCAAGGATTAGAACCTACATAAAAATTGCGAAGAAGATCTAAAGTAGATTGCTTCCTGGTAGATCTATTTTGAGCATTGCAAATTCTATACCAAGCATCTTTTAGATTTTCTCCCTCCCTTTGTTTAAAATTTAGCACTTCATTCTCGGGAGATAATGGAGAATATATAAGACTAGTCATGATGACAAGAAAGCAAACTAACACACGAGCAAACAAAAGGACAGGGAAAAGGCAACAGAAAGAGAGGAGGACATTGGGAAAGAGAGGGAGAATAAAACGGCAAGGGTGAAGTGGGGGAGAGGAAAACGAGAGGCAAATGGCAAATAATGTAATGCGAGAGATAGGGATTGTGATGGGTACTTGGTATGTTGACTTTTGCGTAAGCCTCCCCGGCAACGGCGCCAGAAATTCTTCTTCCTACGTCTCGAGCTTGTGTTGGTTTCCCCCAAAGAGGAGAGGATGATGCAGCACAGTAGCGTAAGTATTTCCCTCAGTTTTTGAGAACCAAGGTATCAATCCAGTAGGAGGTCACACGCAAGTCCCTCGGACCTGCACAACACGATAGCAACTCGCAACCAACGCTTAGGGGTTGTCAATCCCTTCACGGTCACTTACGAGAGTGAGATCTGATAGAGATAATATTTTTGGTATTTTTGATAGATAGATGCAAAGTAAAAAGTAAAGGCAAAGTAAAAACAAAGCAAGTAAATAAAGTGATATAGATTTATATGATGAGAATAGACCCGGGGCCATAGGTTTCACTAGTGGCTTCTCTCAAGAGCATAAGTATTCTACGGTGGGTGAACAAATTACTGTTGAGCAATTGACAGAATTGAGCATAGTTATGAGTATATCTAGGCAATGATCATGTATATAGGCATCACGTCCGGAACAAGTAGATCGAAACGATTCTGCATCTACTACTATTACTCCACTCATCGACCGCTATCCAGCATGCATCTAGAGTATTAAGTTAAAAACAAAGTAACGCTTTAAGCAAGATGACATGATGTAGAGGGATAAATTCATGCAATATGATAAAAAAACCATCTTGTTATCCTCGATGGCAACAATACAATACATGCCTTGCAACTCTTTCTGTCACTGAGTAAGGACACCGCAAGATTGAACCCAAAGCCATGCACCTCTCCCATTGCAAGAACTACCAATCTAGTTGGCCAAACCAAACAGATAATTCGAAGAGACTAGCAAAGATAACTCAATCGTACATAAAAGAATTTAGAGAAGAATCAAATATTTTCCATAGATAATACTAGATCATAAACCCACAACTCATCGGTCTCAACAAACACACCTCAAAAAGAAGATTACATCGAATAGATCGCCACAAGAGAGGGGGAGAACATTGTATTGAGATCCAAAAAGAGAGAAGAAGCCATCTAGCTACTAGCTATGGAGCCGAAGGTCTGAAGTAAACTACTCACACTTCATCGGAGGGGCTATGGTGAAGATGTAGAAGCCCTCCGTGGTGGATGCCCCCTCCGGCGGAGCTCCAGAACAGGCCCCAAGATGGGATCTCATGGATACAGAAGGTTGCGGCGGTGGAATTAGGTTTTCGGCTCCGCTCTGATCATACGGGGATACGTAGGTATATATAGGAGGAAGGAGTACGTCGGTGGAGCTCCGAGGGGCCCACGAGGTAGGGGGGCGCGCCCAGGGGGGCGCCATCCACCCTCATGACCGCTCGTGGCTTTCTTGATGGAGGGTCCAAGTCTCGCAGGTCTTATCTGATGAGTAAATCACGTTCCCGAAGGTTTCATTCCGTTTGGACTCCGTTTGATATTCTGTTTCTTCGAAATACTGAAAAAGGCAAAAAACAACAATTCTGGGCTAGGCCTCCGGTTAATAGGTTAGTCCCAAAAGTAATATAAAAGTGAAAAATAAAGCCCAATATAGTCCAAAACAGTAGATAAAGTAGCATGGAGCAATCAAAAATTATAGATACGTTGGAGACGTATCAGCATCCCCAAGCTTAATTCCTGCTCGTCCTCGAGTAGGTAAATGATAAAAAAGAATTTTTGATGCGGAGTGATACTTTGGCATAATTTCAATGTAAATCCTCTTAATTGTGATATGAATATTCAGGTCCGAAAGATTCAAGACAAAAGTTCATATTGACACAAAAATAATAATACTTCAAGCATTCTAATCGAAGCAATCATGTCTTCTCAAAATAACATGGCAAAAAAAAGTTCATCCCTACAAAATCATATAGTTAGGCTATGCTTCATTTTCGTCACACAAAGATGTCCCCAACTTCTATACCCCCGATGACAAGCCAAGCAATTGTTTCATACATAAATAATCTCAAACTTTTTCAACCTTCACGCAATACATGAGCATGAGCCATGGATATAGCACTATGGGTGGAATAGAATATGATGATGGGGATTGTGTGGAGAAGACAAAAAAGGAGAAAGTCTCACATCAACGAGGCTAATCAATGAGCTATGGAGATTCCATCGATTGATGTTAATGCAAGGAGTAGGGATTGCCATGCAACGGATGCACTAGAGCTATGAATGCTCAACAAAAGAAAACTAGTGGGTGTGCATCCAACTTGCTTGCTCATGAAGATCTAGGGCATTTTGAGGAAGCCCATCGTAGGAATATACAAGCCAAGTTCTATAATGAAAAATTCCCACTAGTATAAACAAGACAACTTATGAGACTCACTTATATGAAAAACATGGTGCTACTTTGAAGCACAATATATGAGACTCACTACATGAAGAACAAGATGCTACTTTGAAGCACAAGTGTGGAAAAAGAGATAGTAGCATTGCCCTTTTTATTTTTTTATTTTTTTTGGGCCTTTCTCTTTTTTTTGGGCCTTTCTTTTTTTTGGCCTTACTTTTTTTGGGAAATGCTCTAATTATGATCATCACACTTTCATTACAACATATGAATTACAACTCGATACTAGAACAAGATATGACTCTATATGAATGCCTCCGGCGGTGTACCGGGATGGTGCAATGAATCAAGAGTGACATGTATGAAAAATAATGCAAGGTGGCTTTGCCACAAATACGATGTCAACTACAAGATCATGCAATGGCAATATGGCAAAAGTAATGCATGTCACGATGATGATGGTGGAAGTTGCATGGCAATATATCTCGGAATGGCTATGGAAATGCCATGATAGGTAGGTATGGTGGCTGTTTTGAGGAAGATATAAGGATGTTTATGTGTGATAGAGCGTATCGTATCACGGGGTTTGGATGCACCGGCGAAGTTTGCACCAACTCTCAAGGTGAGAAAGGGCAATGCACGGTACCGAAGAGGCTAGCAAAGGCGGAAAGATGAGAGTGCGTATAATCCATGGAATCAACATTAGTCAAAAGAACTCATGTACTTATTGCAAAATTTTAGAAGTCATCAAAAATCAAGTACTACGCGCATGCTCCTAGGGGGGTAGATTGGTAGGAAAAGATCATCGCTCGTCCCCGACCGCCACTCATAAGGATGCACAAGCCAGGTACACTTCATGTTTCAAATTTGTTACATAACTTTAACCATACGTGCATGCTACGGGACTTGCAAACTTCAACACAAGTATTTCTCAAATTCATAATCACCCAACTAGCACGACTTTGATATTATTACCTCCACATCTCAAAACAATTATCAAGCATCAAACTTATCTTAGTATTCAACGCACTCAAAAGAAAGTTTCACATATCTTGAATACCAAGTATATTAACATTAAGCAAATTACCATGCTATTAACGACTCTCAAAATAATCTAAGTGAAGCATGAGAGATCAATTTTCTTTAAAACAAATCCACCACCGTGCTCAAAAAGATCTAAGTGAAGCACTAGAGCAAAAATTATCACGCTCAAAAAGATATAAGTGAAGCACTATGAGCAAACTATCAAGCTCAAAGATATAAGTGAAGAACATAGAGTATTCTAACAAATTTCAATTCATGTATGGCTCTCTTAAAAGGTGTGTACAGAAAAGATGATTGTGGTAAACTAACAAGCAAAGACACAAATAATACAAGATGCTCCAAGCAAAACACATATCATGTTGGTGAATAAAAATATAGCTCCAAGTAAATTACTGATGGAAGTGGACGAAAGAGGGGATGCCTTCCGGGGCATCCCCAAGCTTTGACTTTTTGGTGTCCTTGGATTATCTTGGGGGTGCCATGGGCATCCCCAAGCTTAGGCTCTTGCCACTCCTTGTTCCATAATCCATCAAAAGAATTCACCCAAAACTTGAAAACTTCACAACACAAAAGTCAACAGAAATCTCGTGAGCTCCGTTAGAGAAAGAAAACAAAAGACTACTTAAAGGTACTGTAATGAACTCATTATTTATTTATATTGGTGTTAAACCTACTGTATTCCAACTTCTCTATGGTTTATAAACTAATTTACTAGCCATAGATTCATCAAAATAAGCAAACAACACACAAAAAACAGAATCTGTCAAAAACAGAACAGTCTGTAGTAATCTGTAACTAATGCAAACTTATAGAACTCTAAAAATTCTACCAAAATAGGAAATTCTGGAAAATTTGTTTATTGATCAGAATCAAAAATAATCAACGCAAAAGCACGTTCCTGTAATTTATCATAATTATATTCGTGCGCTCAAAGTTTCTGTTTTTCAGCAGAATCAAATCAACTATCATCGTAGGTTATCCTATAGGTCCTACTTGGCACAAACACTAATTAAAACATAAAACCACATACAAACAGAAGGTAGATGGATTATTTATTGCTAAAAAGAAGAAAAAACAAAAAAAACAAAATAAAATTGGGTTGCCTCCCAACAAGCGCTATCGTTTAACGCCCCTAGCTAGGCATAAAAGCAAGGATAGATCTAGGTATTGCCATCTTTGGTAGGCAATTATTCAATGAGGCATCTACCTCCCTTAGAATTTTCTTTCTTTCTAGAAATTATCAAACCTTTAGGCATAAGATTGAAAAATTCATTCGTAGCAAATGGTTCCTTAATGATAGTAAAAAGATTGGGATGAATACTTATAGATTTAAGATCCGCATTTTCCTTACTAGATGATTCACCCTTATTTTTAGGAACATACATAAGCTTGGCAATTTTAGTAGGAGGACTAGGAGTATTCTTTACGGAAGAAAAAGCGGTTCTTAAATTGGTAATGATACCCTCAAGTTTATCGATACGAGTAGAGTCTAGATTTATTTTTTCATTAACCATGTGTTCCTTCTCCTTAATATTTTTCAAAGTCATTCCTACCTTAGATCCATATTGAATAATTGGATTATGAATCTTTTTATCTAGATTTTCAATGGATTCAATGGTAGCAACTTTGTTTTCAATAATTTCAAGCCTTTGCATAACATGCTCCAAAGTTAACATAGTTCCATTAACCAAAAGAGGAGGTGAGCCAAATAAATCTATTAAAGCATTATAGGAATCAAAAGTATGGTTACCCAAGAAATTCCCTCCGGTAATGATATCAAGGATATATCTATACCAAGGATTAGCACCTACATAAAAATTGCGAAGAAGAACTGAAGTAGATTGCTTCCTGGTAGATCTATTTTGAGCATTGCAAATTCTATACCAAGCATCTTTTAGATTTTCTCCCTCCCTTTGTTTAAAATTTAGCACTTTATTCTCGGGAGATAACGGAGAAGATATAAGACTAGTCATGATGACAAGCAAGCAAACTAACACACAAGCAATCAAAAGGACAGGGAAAAGGCAACGGAAAGAGAGGAGGAGATTGGGAAAGAGAGGGCGAATAAAATGGCAAGGGTGAAGTGGGGGAGAGAAAAACGAGAGGAAAATGGAAAATAATGTAATGCGAGAGATAGGGATTGTGATGGGTACTTGGTATGTTGACTTTTTGCGTAAGCCTCCCTGGCAACGGCGCCAGAAATTCTTCTTGCTACGTCTCGAGCTTGCTTTGGTTTTCCCCAAAGAGGAGAAGATGATGCAGCACAGTAGCGTAAGTATTTCACTCAGTTTTTGAGAACCAAGGTATCAATCCAGTAGGAGGTCACGCGCAAGTCCCTCGTACCTGCACAACACGATAGCAACTCGCAACCAACGCTTAGGGGTTGTCAATCCCTTCATGGTCACTTACGAGAGTGAGATCTGATAGAGATAATATTTTTGGTATTTTTGATAGATATGTGCAAAGTAAAAAGGAAAGGCAAAGTAAAAAAACAAAGCAAGTAAATAAAGTGATATAGATTGATATGATGAGAATAGACCCGGGGGCCATAGGTTTCACTAGTGGCTTCTCTCAAGAGCATAAGTATTCTATGGTGGGTGAACAAATTACTGTTAAGCAATTGACAGAATTGAGCATAGTTATGAGTATATCTAGGCAATGATCATGTATATAGGCATCACGTCCGGAACAAGTAGATCGAAATGATTCTGCATCTACTACTATTACTCCACTCATCGACCGCTATCCAGCATGCATCTAGAGTATTAAGTTAAAAACAGAGTAACGCTTTAAGCAAGATGACATGATGTAGAGGGGTAAATTCATGCAATATGATAAAAAACCCATCTTGTTATCCTCGATGGCAACAATACAATATGTGCCTTGCAACTCTTTCTGTCACTAAGTAAGGACATTGCAAGATTGAACCCAAAGCCATGCACTTCTCCCATTGCAAGAACTACCAATCAAGTTGGCCAAACCAAACGGATAATTCGAAGAGACTTGCAAAGCTAACTCAATCATACATAAAAGAATTCAGAGAAGAATCAAATATTTTCCATAGATAATACTGGATCATAAACCCACAATTTATCGGCCTCAACAAACACACCGCAAAAAGAAGATTACATCGAATAGATCTCCACAAGAGAGGGGGAGAACATTGTATTGAGATCCAAAAAGAGAGAAGAAGCCATCTAGCTACTAGCTATGGACCCGAAGGTCTGAAGTAAACTACTCACACTTCATCGGAGGGGCTATGGTGATGATGTAGAAGCCCTCCATGGTGGATGCCCCCTCCGGTGGAGCTCCGGAACAGGCCCCAACATGGGATCTCGTGGATACAGAAGGTTGCGGCGGTGGAATTAGGTTTTTTGGCTCCCCTCTGATCATACGGGGATACGTAGGTATATATAGGAGGAAGGAGTATGTCGGTGGAGCTCCGAGGGGCCCACGAGGTAGTGGGGCGCGCCCTCCACCCTCGTGACCGCCTCGTGGCTTTCTTGACGGAGGGTCCAAGTCTCCCGGGTCTTATCTGATGAGTAAATCACGTTCCCGAAGGTTTCATTCCGTTTCGACTCCGTTTGATATTCTGTTTCTTCGAAATACTGAAAAAGGCAAAAAAACAACATTTCTGGGCTCAGCCTCCGGTTAATAGGTTAGTCCCAAAAGTAATATAAAAGTGAAAAATAAAGCCCGATATAGTCCAAAACAGTAGATAAAGTAGCATGGAGCAATCAAAAATTATAGATACGTTGGAGACGTATCATGAACTACCCCCCGTTGTCGTCGCCATTGAAGCCACAGGGAGCGCCATTGGAACCGCTGGATGTCCCCTCTGTATGTGTCATCGTGGGTGTGCTTATTGTGTCGTGTGGTGTGAGAGATCAAGGTAAATGGCCGTAGGAATAAATGGGGGCCGGGCGGCCTGCATTCTCAGCGCATCCGCATGGCAGTTTTTGCAGCGGGTAACTGCATCATGGTGCGGCACCTGGCGTAATCGCATGAATAATGGCAGCACGAATATACGTGATCATGCGCTGGCCCCAAACACTGGCAGCACGTGTGAAGGGACGAGGGTAGAGCGCCCGGAGGGACACGAGAGCAGAGCGCGCATGGCAGGACGCGAGTAGAGCGCTCCGCGGCCACCTCAACCGCGAGCAACCACACGCATTGAGTAGTTGAACACGCAGGAAATGGTCGTCTACAAGCCGGCCGGCAGTTGCGTCACTGTGTAGAGAGCGGTCGTGTGCTACTACCTCCGTCTTGGTCTATTAGTCCCCTTTATATTATGTTCCATATTTTGACATTAAATTTAACCAACAAAATGTTAATGCATGTTATAAAAATTGTATAATTGGAAACTATGTTCAAATACGAATCCAACGATATAATCTTTGGCGCCATGCATTCTTATTTTATTAGTTAAATCTCTAGTCAAAATAGGCACAAAAAAACATAGACGACTGATAAACCAGGCTGGGGGTAGTAGGTAACTTAATTGCAAATGTTTTTTTATTCATCGTATGTGTACGTGTCCTTTCGTCCTCCTCTCGCATGTCTTGTCACACCGCTACCGCAGACGGCTTGGAGCGCAATCTTGAGCAGCGAGCGGGGGCGTTCTTTTGGCCAAACGGTGGTGATCCCGTTCACAGGTTCCCACATAAGCTTCCCGCAAGACTCGGTGAAATCCCCCAAAATCCCAATGCTTACCGGCCTGCCATATAAACCCTCACGGTCGGCAAGTCCAGCGTGGCATTTTCTCCTCCCTCCCTGTAGCTTATCTTGTCTGCTTCTCCTAGAATCGTCAATGGCACCCATCCATCATCATCGCTCAGACACTCTGCCATCATTAGAGGACAGCTCCAGTTGGGAGGCTAGACCGCAGCGGTGGCGCAGTCCCTGGTGTAGTGTAGTGCATGTAGAATCCTGTTGGGTGTGCGCGAAACACCCACCACATGCTTCGCCGCTGCTGTCCGTCAGCAACTGTTGCCGGCCGTTGTTGCCGCCACCCCACCATCTGCCACCATGGCCGCCACACCACCGTCAAAAGCCAGGGCCATCGCCCGCTCCACGACCGCATCCCGAAAGGCGAGAGGTGGCCGTTGTGGGGGCCACCCAACTGCCGGCTATCGTGGCCATCACCCACTCTGCCACCGCCGCCCGAAGGCGGGAGGTGGTTGTCTGGCCGCCATCCCTTCATCGGCTGTCGTGGTCGCCAGCCCACCATCGACCGCCAGGGTTATCACCCGCTCCGCCACCGCCGCCTGAAGGTGGGAGGCGGAGGTGGAGTCCTGCATGTGCTTCAGCGACCTTGCGTGCTACATCGAGTTCTTGCGGGAGGAGGAGGAGCGCCTTGTTCAGCATGCAAAGAGCCTTACCGCCGCCATGGACGCAACACACGCCCCCGTAGAAGCGAGTAATCAGGAGATCTACGAGGAGTCCACCGCTTCAAGAGGGGTCGTCTGGCAGAGGGCTTTCGAGGTGAGCGTCGCTGAAGGTGCAGCAGTGACAGGCACCATATTGTAGTTATCCAGCTCATCGGTAGGCTCCTCCTCTGCCTTTTACTAAGCGTGCTCGGCAGAGGAGAGGCTACTGGAAGTAGTACAAAGCCCCTCCGTAGTAGTATTTAGGGCTATTTTGTTCAGTTCATCTGACTATAGATGTGGTGGAAGTGTACAACATACTTCAAATTAGCTACTATATAATAGAACTAGCTATTTCAGTACGTGGTTGGCAACAATTGGGTAAAAGTTTGGTCGGTTCAGCTGTTGAGTTGAACTATTTGTATAAAGAACGACTTCTTAATCTATCAGTGTTACAAGGTTGACAAAGGGCAATGTTACTAGATCAACAAATGTCAATCTTTCGAGTTTGACAAATGGCAATTATACCCGAAATGACAGATGCAAATCTTACCAAATTGTCTGTACGTGGTTGCACACGGGTCATCCGAAAAAACCATTTGCGTTGAAGGGATGTACAAATCCCGCGTTCCAGATTTTCTCTTGGCTTAGCGCCGAAGTCTCGCTTTACATTCCGTATTCAATCTGAACGTTTTGCATTGAAGAAATTCACAAATCCTGCGCGGCGAATTTTCCCTTGGCTTACATGGGAATACCATAGCTCTCACTTTTGCATACGGGTGTTCTATCTAAAACATTTGCGATGAAGACCTGCACAAATCCTGCTCGGCACATTTTCCCTTGGCTTCCTGGGGAAGTTGTTGGTTTGCATACGGGTGTTCTAACTAAAACATTTGCGATGGGTGTTTTATATTTAAAAACCATAGAAGTTTTTTAAAGAAAATTGTTTGATAAGTCTGTACATTCAGAGAGAAAAACACAAGTTCGTTCAAACCATATCTTTCATTCAGTCACACTGTAAACTTATATTCATATGATCAAGATACAGTATTAAACCCCAAAAAAACTAATTCCAGCGGTAACAGAGGCGGCGTGCCGCGCCGGCATTGTCGTTGTCGTCCTCCGGGACGCTGTTGGTGAAGACTTCAAGGCAACACAGAATGTTGTTCACATGGAAATCAAACATCATGTCGTCGCGCGATCGACGGGCGGGGCGCGGGAGGACGGCAACTCGCCGTGCTGCGAGGTGGCGGTCGACGGTGGCGTCTCACGCTGCTGAGAGGGGGGGCGCGCACAGGCATGGGCGTGGTGGTTGCAGGAAAACGCATGAGGACCGGCGCCGCGGTGGGTACAGGGGCACGCACGGGCACGGGCACGGGCGCCGGCATGTACACGAGCTCGCTCAGGTCCACGGAGACCTCGCTGACGCCCGCGGCTTCCAGCTCTGCGATAGTGCTCGGCGACTAGCCTGTCAATGCTACGAGGATGGTCGCTGGCGCGGGCGCGTGGATAAGAGATGGGACGGGCGCGGGGGCAGCAACCGTTGCGGCCATCTCGTTCAGGGCCATGTCTTTCCGGCCTCATTCCTCCTTATTTTGCATCTCCTCCGGCTCGACGTCGACTTCACCAAACTAGAAGACTAGTGGAAGATGATCCTTCTGCGCCATGGCGTTGGTGGAGGTCTACGGGAGGAGAATGGGAGGTGGACAGTAAGGCCGCCCGTATAAAAGAGCGGCTTGGGCACCACTAATGGAGAGGATGCGAGCAAGGCGGGCGGCCATGGAAGTCAAAGGGCTTGCTTCCCAGTGAGCCTGCGCAGCGTACAACTCGCAAGCTTCCCGGTGAGCCTGTGCATTGGGGACAGCTTGCATACCTCTCAGTCAGCATGCACAGTGGACTGCGCTCGTACGCCTCCCGTTTAGTCAAGTAGTTGTCCGAACGACACCTCCTATAGCCACTAAAAGAGAGACACGTGTGATACGTCTCCAACGTATCTATAATTTTCAGTTGTTTCATGCTATTATATTATATGTTTTGGATGTTTTATATGCATTATTATGCTATTTTATATTATTTTTGGGACTAACTTATTAACCTAGAGCCCAGTGCTAGTTTCTGTTTTTTCCTTGTTTTTGAGTTTTAATGAAAAGGAATATCAAACGGATTCCAAACGGAATAAAACTTTATGATGATTTTTCTTGGACCAGAAGACATCCACGGAGCTTAGAGAGGGCGGCAGAGGAGTCCCGAGGACTCCACAAGCCCTGAGAGCGTGCCCTAGGGGTGCGCGGCCCTGGCTAGTGGGCCCCATGGGACTGATCCAACCCTAATCTTTGGCCTATAAATTTCCAAATATTCCCAAACCAACATAAGCGTCCACCAAAATACTTTTCCGCCACCGCAAGCCTTGGTTTCCGTGAGATCCCATCTTGGGGCATTTTCCGGCATCCTGCCGGAGGGGGATTCGATCATGGAGGGCATCTACATCAACGCTATTGCCCTACGGATGAAGCGTGAGTAGTTTACCATAGACCTACAAGTCCATAGCTAGTAGCTAGATGGCTTCTTCTCTCTCTTTGATCTTCAATACAATGTTCTCCTCGATGTTCTTGGAGTTCTATCTTATGTAATATTCTTTTGTGGCGTGTTTGTCGAGATCCGATGAATTGTGGATTTATGATCAGATTATCTATGAATATTATTTGATTCTTCTCTGAATTCTTATATGCATGATTTGATATTTTTATATTTCTCTTCGAATTATTGGTTTGGTTTGGCCAACTAGAATGGTTTTTCTTGAAATGGGAGAGGTGCTTAGTTTTGGGTTCAATCTTGTGGTGTCCTCACCCAGTGACAAAGTAGGGGTAGCGAGGCACGTATTGTATTATTTCCATCAAGGGTAAAAAGATGGGGTTTTCATCATATTGCTTGTGTTTATCCCTCTATATCATGTCATCTTACGTAAGGCATTACTCCGTTCTTATGAACTTAATACTCTAGATGCATGCTGGATAGCGGTCGATGTTTGGAGTAATAGTAGTAGATGCAGGCAGGAGTCGGTCTACTTGACACAGACGTGATGCATATATTCATAATCATTGCCTTCGATATCGTCATAACTTTGCGCTTTTCTATTAGTTGCTCGACAGTAATTTGTTGACACACCGTATTATTTTCATTCAAGAGAGAAGCCTCTAGTGAAACCTATGGGCCTCGGGTCTATTTTTCTATTTTCCATCATATATTTTCGGATCTATAAACCAAAAAACCCAAAATACCTTGCTGCAATTTATTTACTTTTATTTTGTTTTACGTCTTAGTAATATTTTATATCTATCTCTATCAGATCTCATCCTTGCAAGTGATTGTGAAGGGATTGACAACCCTTTTTTCGCATTGGGTGCAAGTGTTTGATTCTTTGTGCAGGTGCATAGATTTGAACTTGCATTTATCTCCTATTGGATTGATACCTTGCTTCTCAAAACTGGGGGAAATACTTATCTCTACTTTGTTGCATCACCCTCTCCTCTTCAAGGGAAAAACCAATGCAAACTCAAGAAGTAGCAACGTGGCATCACGTGAATGGTTAACAGAACGCACATGATTTAAATTATACAAACGTTTGAGATGTTAAAGTGGCAGCTATTTGTTTCAAAATAGCTTTGTTGGATGTTATTCGAGTGTGCCTTCTCTCTAAATGGATACGAAAAATACCACAACATGTCGGGTGCCATTCCATGATAGCATGCCAAGTTTCATGAATTTCAGACGAGTTTTGGATTTGCTAGAATTTAAAAACAAAGTATCTCAACATTTTGCCGGCCATCAACAGTGCCCTGGTGCTTGAAATTCATTTCCATTTCTTGCATGGGACCTAAGCATGCACCCGAGGACACACATTTGATATGTCAACCCATTGTTCTGCACTAGAGCATGTGCATGTAGTTCAAATTTGAATTATGCACATAAAATGCCTAGAAAACCCATTTAATGTATAAAAATGCCCTAGCGAACCCCGAAAAATGCCTAGAAAACCCAGTTAATGTATAAAAATGTCGAAGCAAACCCCAAAAAATCCCAAAAATTGAAACAACACTCTTGTTGTTCTTGGTTGATCAAAGAAAAAAATTGAAAGCAAGAAGACTCAACGGATATAGTTTCGTCCCCAAAGGTGGCGCGTTCCCTACCGTAACCATCAGGCTTGTTGCAAGAAGCTCTGGTTAGCGAGAAGCTTCTACTCAAACCTGCCCCAAATGGGACAAAAAATTTACCACGGCATGTTGATGCCGCTCCATGATAGCATGTTTCATGACTTTCAGACGAGTTTTGCATTTACTAGAATTTAAAAACCATGTATATCAATGTTTGAGGCCGAGCGGCAGTGGCAAGGTGTTTGACATTCATTCTCAGTTCTTGCATGGGACCTAAGCATGCAACCAAGGACACATATTTCATTTTTCAACTATTTTACATGCACTGGAGCATGTGCCTGTAGTTCAAATTTGAATTATGCACATAAATGCATAGCAAACTCAGTTAATGTATAAAAATGTCCAAACGAACCCCGAAAAAATCCTAAATTTAACACAACACTCCTGTTGTTCTATGTTGACACTAGAAAAAATTGAAATCAAGAAGAGGCAACGGATATCATTTCATCCAGAAAGGTGAAACCTTTCCTACCGTAACCATCAGGCTTGTTGTGAGAAGCTTTGATTTGTGAGAAGCTTATACCCCAACCTGTCCCAAATGGGAAAAATATTTTTACCATGGCATGTTAACTCCATTCCATGTTAGCATGTCAAGTTTCATAAATTTCAGATGCGTTTTCGATTTACTAGAATTTAAAACCCATGTATCTCAATGTTAGCGGCCGAGCGATGGTGGCAAGGTGTTTGACATTCATTCTCATTTCTTGCATGGGACTTAAGCATGCAACCAAGGACACACATTTGAATTTCGAACCCATTTATATGCATTGGAGCATGTGCATGTACTTCAAATTTGAATTATGCACATAAATGCATAGAAAACTCTGTTAATGTATAAAAATGTCCAAGCGAACCCCAAAAAATCCCAAAATTTTACACAACACTCATGTCGTTCTATGTTGACACTAGAAAATTTTTGAAAGCAAGAAGAGGCAATGGATATCGTTTTGTCCCCCAAGGTGGCACATTCCCTACCGAAACCATCAGGCTTGTTGTGAGAAGCTCTGGTTTGCGAGAAGCTTATACCCAAACCTGCCCCAAATGGGACAATATTTTTACCACGACATGTCGATGCCACTCCATCATATCATGTCAAGTTTCATGAATTTCAGACGAGCTTTCAGTTTACTAGAATTTTAAAACCATGTCTCTCAATGTTAGCGACCGAGCGACAGTGTCAAGGTGTTCGACATTCATTCTCATTTCTCGCATGTGACCTAAGCTTGCAACCAAGGACACACATTTGATTTTTCATCCCGTTTTTATGCACTCGAGCATGTGCATATATTTCAATTTTGAATTATATATGCACATAAATGCCTAGAATACTCAGTTAACGTATAAAAATGTCCAAACGATCCCTGAAAAATTCGAAAATTTAACATGACACTCCTGGTGTTCTATGTTGACACCAGAAAAAAAACTTGAAAGCAAGAAGAGGCGATGAATATATTTTTGTCCACAAAGGTGACACATTTCCCAACCGGCTGGGATGGAGCTGGCATGTTGGCATTAGGGTCAATTGATCCCAGTAAAATTACTAAATCCTTCATTAAGTTAGTACTACTCAGTGTTGATTTATATAAGATGGCCCCATTGCCATGGATATGACCCCATCAAGCTTTTTTCTAGCTTTGTCCCTGCCTATCGGAACCATGAGGCTTCTTGTAAGAAGCTCTGGTTTGTGAGAAGCTTATACCATAACCTGCCCCAAATAGGACAATTTTTTTACCCCAGCATGTTGATGCCATTCCGTGATAGCATGCCAAGGTTCATGAATTTCAGACATGTTTTGGATTTACTAGAATTACAAAATCAAGTACCTCAACGTTTGCCGGAGAGCCACGGTGCCGTGGTTTTTGAAGTTCATCCCCATTTCTGGCACGAGACATAAGCATAAACCCATGGACACATATATGATTTTACAACCCATTTTGGTGCACCAAAGAATGTGCATGTAATTTAATTTTGAATTGTGCACCTGAAATGGCTAAAAAACCAAGTTAAGGTATAAAATGTCCAAATGAACCCTGAATAATTCTGAGTTATTGATGACACGCCTATAGTTGCATGTTCACTGCAGATAAAAGTTCTAGCAATTCAAACACCCTCCTTTGCCGCCGTGACCCCATTAAGTAATTCAAATCAAGATGAAAAATCAAGTAGATCGCACACAATTTATTATCACCAACCGTGCGAGATGCAGTACAAAATATCTTGGAGCACCATCAGAGTATAGTACGCATATGGCTTACACGAGAAGGTGCGTTGGCTACAGTCCACAGCCAGCGTGTCAAGCACACTAGCTCGCTCCCCAAATATCATTTCACTATTCAATCATCGTCGGTGAAAGATGGGGACGTGGACTCGCGTTGTGAGGACAACTTCGGCGGCCCACTCCAGCGAGAGCGCAGCCGCAGCCGCCATGCACATGCTAAAAACCTACATGAGCATGGCCGCAATGTGTGACCAGCTGGCCAAGGCAGCCGAAACGGCCACTGTTGCTTCTCAGGTGGCGGCAGCAACATCTGCCTCGGGGATAGCAACTAGCGAGAGCGGCACAGTAGTTGTCCGTTCCTCAGCTGTGACGCCCCGAGACCGATGCTCCAGAAGACTTCCAATTATTCCGAGTTTCACGTTGTGATTTATTTTTTCTTGTTGCATTCATCTTCGCATCATTCGCATTGCATCGGCACTCCGTGTCGTCATTCTTTTCAAAACATACATTTGTTAGTAGCCGCCACTTCTCTCCGTTGTTTTCGTTGACCGTTCCGAAACTAACCGCACTTGCACACGACCACCTAACATCTCTACACAGCCCACATTTCCCTCCTTGCAACTTGTCCGACACTTCCATGAACCTAAACCGAGCACTTGTGACTGATGGGTCCGGATCATCTCCAAACATCCCTAAAATATCCTCGGTTTCTTATTTGGACTCCCTAACCTATTTTTCGGCCCGTTCGATTACGACCGAAGGGACAGAGTAGACCCTAATATAACCCACCTGCTATATATATATATATCGGATCAAACCCTAGACCAATCCCTGAAACCTAGGAAGCTGTCCCATCCTCCTCATTCCGCCGCCGCCACTCCTCCTATCTCGTCCTCTTTGGGATCCACTCCCGATCCAAATCCACTCGCTCCTCTTCAATTTCCACCTCCGGCCAACTAGCGCCCGCCTCTCTGCTCTCTCGTGCTGCAGCCCCGCGCCTCCATCCGCGGTCGGGCCCAAGCAGGAGCTCCCTGAGCCAGTGCTCATCCGCCAGCAGGCCCAACGCCACCCGTCTAATGCTTCCCCGACAACCTACATGACCAGGCACCATCTTCGCTTGATGCCTCCTCCTTCCCATGTTGATTCCCTCTGATTACCTCTCTCGTTCTCTCAGTTTCCTCTCTCTCTCACTCTGGTTCACAGGAACGTCGCCATGGCCACTGCGCCGAGTCCCTCCCACCACCGAAGTCCCGCCCGAGGCCAGATCGGCGCCCTGCCTCCATTCCTGCACCGATTCCTCACGTCCACTCGATGTATCCCTTGGCCTCCGCCACCCTGGCCTCGGATCCGGCGGGTTCCCATGCGCCCTCGCCCCTCAATCCTTGCCGAGATTGGAGCCCGCAGCTCTGCGCCCGTACCTTCCCTTGTACCTCCACCTCGTCCCCGTTGTCCTTCAGCTCTTCGCCACCCCGATCTCCTCCTTCTCCAAATTGTCTTCCTCCTCTCTCTCACACCGTCCCCATCGCTCTCTTCCCTACAGGTAGTCGTGGCTGCCTCCCTCGAGCATTAGCCCTGCCGCCATCCCGCAGGTCGCAGTCCGGCCTCCCCTTCGATCCTCCCATCAATCTTGGTCACCTTGCTCTCCCATCGTTGTTTGCCCACAGGGAATGAGGAGCACGTCGCTACGACACATGGATGTTGTCCCTCTGCACCTCGTCTTCGACCAGCTCGACAACCAGATCCAGCCGGCCTACGCCACCCTTGCCCGTTCTCGGTCGGTTCCCTTCGGTAGGGCCCGTCCCCGCCTCCGGTGCCCCAAGTTCCAGGTCGCCGCTGCTCTGCTTCTTCTCGACCAGAGGACCACGCCCGCAAACCTCTGCCTCGACCGCTCATCCTAGCCGCGCGTTGACCTCCAGCGTCGACCGCGCGCATGGGCCGTATCCCGCACCAAGCCAAGCTAGTCGGCCTGCCTTTGCCTCTTCACCGACATGGGCTTGGGCCAATGGTGAGCAGCCCCCCCCCCCCCCCCCCCCCGCCGTGCATGCTGGGCCAGCCAGATGCGGCCCAGTTACTGTTTTTTTCAGTTCTACGAGTTTAGCTATCATCGATAGTTTACACATTTGCAGAAAAACCCTTCATGTTCATGCATTTAAAAGCTCACAAACCGTGCATCGTTTTAAAATGATTTTAACATGTAAACTACTTAGAATTGTGTGTACTTTCATAATATCCACTTTCATCCATGTTAAGATGCTTAAACTTGCTGTTTGCTTAATTTGCATAAATGACATGCTAAAATGGTTTATTTCATAACTAAATAACCGTAGCACCGAATTAAATAAAGTTTTTATGTAAATGGGGTGAGAAAATGCATAGATTAACATGATAAACTTACTTTGCATGTTTAACAACTTTAAAATATGATTTAGGGTAGAACAGTACCAAATTCTAAATATCCACATGGGATTTACAGGAATTGTTGTTTGTTGTTTCCGGCCTCATTTAAATTTCCTAGATAGGTAGTTTGCTCATGCTTCACCTCTTGCCATGTTAACCAACATTTAATATCAATGGGTACATAACCGAGAGTGAACTAAATAATTCGAATGTGGTGTTTCGTCAATATGCAACTCGTTGCATATTGAGCTCCACTTAATTTGTAGTATCGATTGTTGCACTTTGCCATGCCATGCATATTTAAACCGGACATGGATCATACTTGATTGTGCATCATGCCATGATCATGCTTGTTGGTTTACCATGTGTTTTCTTCTTTCCAGTTATGCTTCTTCTCGATAGTTCCGATAATGTTGCGATTGTGAGGATCCGTTCGACTACAATGGTTCGTCTACTTTATGGACTAGGTCTTTTTCCTAGCGCGATCTCACGCAAGATGACCATCACCTTGGATCCCACTACTATATTTGCTATGCTAGTTGTCTCAATGCTATCACTATGTCGCGCTACCTACCACTTGTTTATCCAGCCTCCCAATATGCCATCAAACAGCCTCTAACCTTTTCCATCATCCCAGCAAACCGTTGTTTCGCTATGTTACCGCTTTGCTCAGCCCCTCTTATAGCGTTGCTAGTTGCAAGTGAAGTGCAGGTTGTTCCATGTTGGGACATGGATACCATGGGATATGATAATATATCTTATTTAATTAATGCACATATATACTTGGTAAAGGTGGAAGGATCGGCCTTTTGCCTGGTGTTTGGTTCCACTCTTTCTCCCCTAGTTTCCGTCATACCGGTGTTATGTTCCTTGATTTTACGTTCCTAACATGGTCGGAGTTTATGGGGCCCCCTTGACAGTTCGCTTTGAATAAAACTCTTCCAGCAAGGCCCAACATTGATTTTACCATTTGCTTAACATAATAAACATGATAATAAAGTTGACACAAAGGGAGTTAGCGCTACCCGACGTTCGTTATGCTACTTATAGGTGGGGCCAGTGCTGATGGTGCTGGTCTAAACTAGGCTATGTCCAGCGCCCCCTGGGCAACCAGGGTCTCAGCCAAACCCGACGTCTTGCCCATTTGGTGTACCCTAAGAACGAGATACGTGCGACTCCTATCAGGCTAGGTCGGTGCATCGGGCGGTCTTGCTAGATTTGTTTTACCATTATCGAAATGTCTTGTGAACCGGGATTCCGAGTTTGATCGAGTTATTCCGGGAGGAGGATTTTCCTCCGTTGATCGTGAGAGCTTGTCGTGGGCTAAGTTGGGACACCCCTGTAGGGTTTAAACTTTTGAGAGCCGTTCCCGTGGTTATGTGGTAGATGGGAGTTTTTAATATCCGGTTGTAGAGAACTTGACACCAAATCCGAATTAAAATACACCAACCGTGTGAGTAACCGTGACTGTCTCTTTACGAGCAAGTTCGGAAAGAGAACATGGTTGGGTTATGTTTGAACATAAGTAGTTCAGGATCACTTCTTGATCATTACTAATTGGCGACCGCTTGTGTAGTTTCTCATCTTATTCTTGTGGTCGTAAGTTAGCCACCATACAATGCTTAGTCGCTTGCTGCAACCTCACCACTTATCCATTCCATAACAATTAAGATTTGCTAGTCTTGATACCCATGGTAATCGGATTGCTGAGTCCTCGTGGCTCACAGATTACTACAACAATAGTTGTAGGTACAGGTAATGTGATGATCTGACGTGAGTGTGATGCTTGCTTGTTTGGATTTCTTCTTCTGCTCCTTCTTCGATCAAGGGATAGGTTCCGGGTCGGGAGCCTAAGCTAGCAAGGTGGATGTCGTTCTTCTTTTTCATTTGATTTCATCCGTAGTCGGATCCTGCTCTTCTGTATGATGATTGCTATGTATTGATGTACTGTTGTATACATGTTGTAGCTTGTGGCGAGTGTAAGCTTTTATCTTGTATTCTCATCTATTCAGTACATGGTATGTTGTAATGATATCCACCTTACTATACGCTCGAAATGTGATTGTGCCCCAATCATGAATTCATCATGTGATTGGGATAGAATCGCATCTTGGGTGCAACAAGTTGGTATCAGAGGCTTACCGACCTTAGGAGCCCCTTTGATTGATTGAACCGTTGTCGTTGTTGAGTCTAAAAACTATTTTGAGTCTACCTATATATATATCAAATAGTAGGATTTCTTTTTACTCCTCATCCCCTCATCGCTCTGGTGAGGACTCGTGACATCGATGTTTTGACTTCACTCTCCTCTTTTTCACTCAAGTTTTTTTAGGATCACACGGGTATTGTTGGAATCGTTGCAATATCGATGTGACGGTAATTCTGTCTTGGTTCCTCCCGACTGTATGAATTGGACCTAGGGAGTTGAGCTCCAAGGTGTTTTCGTCATAGTGCTATCGTTTCAATTTCAGAATACCAGAGGATTCTGACATCGAAACGCTTCCATACTTTTCATGGTGGCAAATAGTGCGTGACTTATCCCCAGTACTTGAGGAGATAGCAGGGATGATCCTCCATGACTAGTATCATTGTGTGTTTGAAGGTCTGAGGTACATGATTTCCGAGGTTTTCTTGGTTATGTGTTGACGGGTGGATACAGTTGGAGTGTAGGATTTGTTAGTTGTGTGAGATATTTGTGCCTCCCTGTATCCCAATCACCAGATTGCATTACGAGAAAGTTTCGGGAGTTCATAGGTGGGAATTCAAGTAGTTACCTAGGATATCTTTCCAACAGATGTATGATGTGAGATTGGGGTTCGATATCTAGTGGTCCGCCTGTCCATGGTTGGTTTTACAGTAGTCTCGCTGTGTCTTAAGAGTCCTTGGATATGCTGAGTTGGGGACGCATATTATGTCATGTGCACTACCTTGTACATGATGGTGTTGTACGATCGAGCCCATGTGGGCCCCACCACGAATAATTTGGACAAAATCTCTATCATATGTTTGTTTATGGCTTATTCTGCAAGCCAAATCCTGTGTTTTGTTTTGAGTGGTATTAGAGTTGCTTCAATGTCAAGTGTTGATTCCACACCTTTTCCTAATTGGTGTTCTCATATTTATATGGGAGTGCTAATCCTTCTTGTTCACCGAGATTTTCATGTCAATCCTTTTCAATCGGTGCACTTCTCTTCAAGTTATTCCATACGGGCGCCGTTGAGAAGCCTGAGGATTTGTCTATTCCATCCGTCCTAAGTTGTCTTCATTTTTCAGCCCTCCCACCCTTCTTCATCAAGAAGTCAAATTTTGAAATCATGATCCTTTTATTCATGAGAAGTTTCTTTATTCTCTACTCCAATGCTCTTACCCGGTGATTCCTTGTGAAGATGCTCAGGAGCTATAAGTGCATCATTCTTCGTTCTCTTTTCTTCTCCCGTGGATTCAATTCAAGCTTTTGGTTTTTGATCATATCCTTTTCCTCGTTTCAAATGCTTTCCCATGTCGGTGCACCTCATAATCATTCCCCCATTGCTATTCAGTTGTTCCGAGGTGCTGAAGATATCTCTAAAGATTCGTGTTTCCATTCTGCATCAATTCAAGCTATTTCAAGGTTGTTATCTCATTCAAGCCATTTAAGTCAACCGGTGCAATCTTTATTTTAAAATCACTTCAACGGTGTTTATTTTGAGTGGGCCCAAACACACAGATCTTTCCCAGGATCTTACCTGGCTCTCCTAATTCCGAAGCTATTCCGAAATTCATTTCAAAATTTGACATAAGAATGAATTTTCATCAGTCAGATGCCTCCTCCTAGATCGCTTTCAAATTATTTTCATCTTTGGCTCAACCTCTCTATTCTTCGTTCATCCGGAGTTTCTCAAACAATTTTGGTGGTGTTTCTTGTCGTCATTCTCGGATTTTGAAGACCGAAGAATAGTTCCTCTTAAATCCTTACTTGTTCTTCCAAAGATGCATAGTTCAAGATGGATGCCATCCACTTAAATTGTTCCCAGTAGTGAGAATTCTTTTCATACCCATCCTAAGCATTTCAAGAGTTCTTTCCGTTTTATTCCTCTGAAGCCCATCATTTCAGAATTATTCATTCTCAGCTTTCAGATCTCATTCTCCAAATCTTACTGGTGCATCACTCAAGTATTCTCTAGTCAGCTTGTCATCTCTTTGTTCTCTTGTATCTAAATTCCCTCAAGTACTTTCGTCGTTTCCTAATTCTTCCTAGTGATTCATTGAAGACCTTCCCAAGTTTACGCTATATTTCTCCTTAATCCTTTTCAACGAGAATAAGTAGTATGCCAAGTCCATTGCTTGTCATCAACTTAAGTTGATGAAGGATAAACATACAGTAAATCTTATTCTTGTTTCCTCGAGGTGATTCAGTTCTTCTATTCTTGAGTTCGTTCATGATATCAATTCTCGGTTTCTAGTTGGTCATCTTTCTTTTTCGGAGTTCAAAGTTTTCTCATTATATCGTCATGAAGCTCCATCTAAATCTATACAAGGTTTCATCTTGTTCCTTTCAACTTTCTTTCGTTTGATCATTCTTTTATTACCGGAGTTCTCACAAAGGCTCAACATGGTGGTTCGTCAAGGATTACTTTCATTCTTCAATTGTTCTTCAAGATATCTCTTAGAGTTAAGATCCACCAAACTATACTCTAAAATAAACATGATGTTCAACACATGTTTTGTTTGGAGGATTTCAAGCATTCTTCATATTGCATTCCGAAGTGCAATTCTTTGTCTCTTATCTTTTGAGGTGGTGTTATGTCATTCTTGATAATTTTCCCGTCATGTTTCATGATTCACAAGTTGTCAGGAATGAGATATTTTAGGACCATCATTTTCTCTTCGCCCATGAGATCTTTTCAACCCAACAATTTCTTTATTGGAGTTATCTTGTATCATATTTGACCTAAATCCTTCCCTAAGGAGTGTTGCTATTGTGGTGAGTATCCATGATCCAAGTTTCTCCTATCCTCTCAGCAAAAGAAGTTTTCATCTGTTCGTTGATCTCAAGCAAGGAATTCTTTCCTTAGTGGCCGGTTGTCACCTCATAATTTTGAGATGTTTTCCACAAGCCCAAACCAAGATTATTCTTTTCTTTGTTGATTTTCAATCAACCCCATTCAATCCTTCTTTGTAAGGATGCTTTTCAATTCAATTGTGGTAGAAGTTGTCATTTTCTTCTATGTTCTTTTGTTTCTAATGATCTAGCTTTTATTCTTTCATTCCGGAGGCATTGTGATGTTGCCCTCTTTGACCCATCATCTCATTTTTTCAAGATCGTGTTCTTTCCTTTGCTTATGCATCCAACTGGAGTGGTGTGTCCTCTTTTCAAGTTATTTTAATCGTATCAAGCCTTGCGTCTCTTTTAAACTAGAGTGCTGCCCCGAATTCTTTATTCTTATTCCTTGTCCAGTTAATTTTAACCGGAGTGGCTTCAAAATCAATCTTGTCTCCTAAGCTCTTGGTTCTCATCATATTCCTTGTTCCTCTTGTCCAATGGACTGTTTGCAATCTTGTTCGTCTCTGTTGTATTCTTTCTTTCAAGTTTTTGCAATCTCTAAGGTTCTTTGGTTTCACTCGTTTGTCGAAGAAGAAACTTTGTTTTACCTCTTCCTTTCCCGCTTCTCTCCGGTGACATGATACGTCTCCGTCGTATCTATAATTTTTGATTGTTCCATGCCAATATTATACAACTTTCATATACTTTTGGCAACTTTTTATACTATTTTTGGGACTAACATATTGATCCAGTGCCCAGTGTCAGTTCCTGTTTGTTGCATGTTTTTTGTTTCGCAGAAAATCCATATCAAACGGAGTCCAAACAGGATAAAAAATGGACGGAGAATTTTTGGAATATATCTGAATTTTGAGAAGAGGAATCAACACGAGACAATGCTCGAGGGGCCCACGAGGCAGGGGGCGCGCCCCTGACCCTCATGGACACTCCGTAAGGCGGTTGTTGCCCTTGTTTCGCTGCAAGAAAGCTAATATCCGGGAAAAAAATCGTGTTCAAAGTTTCAATCCAATCGGAGTTACGGATCTCCGGGAATATAAGAAACGGTGAAAGGGCAGAATCCGGAAGGCAGAAACAAAGAGAGACAGAGAGACAGATCCAATCTCGGAGGGGCTCTCACCCCTCCCACACCATGGAGACCATGGACCAGAGGGGAAACCCTTCTTCCATCTAGGGAGAAGGTTAAGGAAGAAGAAGAAGAAGGGGGGCTCTCTCCCCCTCTCTCCCGATGGCGTCGGATTGCCGCCGGGGCCATCATCATCACCACGATCTACACCAACACCTCCGTCATCTTCACCAACATCTCCATCACCTTCCCCCATCTATCTACAGCGGTCCACTCTCCCGCAACCCTTTGTACCCTCTACTTGAACATGGTGCTTTATGCTTCATATTATTATCCAATGATGTGTTGCCATCCTATGATGTCTGAGTAGATTTTTGTTGTCCTATCGGTAATTGGTGAATTGCTATGATTGGTTTAGTTTGCTTGTGTTTATGTTGCTGTCCTTTGGTGCCCATCATATGAGCGCACGCGTGGGTCACACCATAGGGCTAGTTGTATGTTGATAGGACTATGTATTGGAGGGCAAGAGTGACAGAAGCTTCAACCTAGCATAGAAATTGATGCATACGAGATTGAAGGGGGGCCAATATATCTTAATGCTATGGTTGGGTTTGACCTTAATGAACGTTAGTAGTTGCGGATGCTTGCTAATAGTTCCAATCATAAGTGCATAGAATTCCAAGTCAGGGATGACATGCTAGCAGTGGCCTCTCCCACATAAAACTTGCTATCGGTCTAGTAAAGTAGTCAATTGCTTAGGGAAAATTTCACAACTCCTACCACCACTTTTCCACACTCGCTATACTAAATTTATTACGTCATTATATAAAAAAACCCCTAGTTTTTCTTTACATGCTCTTTATATTCTTGCAAACCTATCCAACAACACCTACAAAGTCCTTCTAGTTTCATACTTGTTTTAGGTAAAGCGATGTAGCGACCAGACCTCAAACAGTCTGATCTCTGTGCTTCAGTGTCATCCCTGGATCAGTAATGGTGACACGCACAGTACTTGAAGGATTTATAACAGAGTAGCAATCACACACTTATTACATCGAATGTCTCCAAAGAGAACTTATTACAATAAATATGGCTTAAGACCATCTAATAACGATAACAGCGGAAGGCTTGGAAGATAAGTGAGTCCATTAACTCCAACGGCATCACTGAGTATAGAACCACGATCCTAAGGAATCTTACTCATCGTCTGAAAAGTCTGCAACATGAACATTGCAGCCCGAATACGGGTCAGCACATGGAATATGCTGGCAAAGTAACACATAGAGAGTAATGAAAGAGTAAAGCTATACTACATGCATATATGGCTGGTGGAAAAGCTCTATGGTTACAGTTTTTGTGTAAAGCCAATTTTTCCCTACTGCAAAGGAATAAGTTTATTTAACTATCATGGTGGTTGTTAAACATTGAGAATGGTTGACAGCATTCTCAATCCCAATTAAATAACATCATCATTAAAACCCAACAAGATTAATTAAAGTAGCATGATGAGATTCACTTGATATTCCAAGTACTAGATACTCAAAACGTCCATAACCGGGGACACGGCTAATCATGATTAGTTTATACACTCTGCAGAGGTTGTGCACTTTTCCCCACATGACTCGATCTCCTCCGTTGGGATTCTCGCACTAGATGGTGTTTGAGAAACGGATGACGGAGACATAGTCTTTCAGAAGCGCTAGCACCTTACGATGGGTAGACTGTACCAACCTACATCCCCTACATCTGCTAGTCTACCACTGTAAGAGTTCGCACGACTTAGTCAACTATGCTAGAGCCCATAATAGCATGTGGTTGCACACGGAAGTTTCTAGCATGAATAATCTTATGATCCCTTTGGGCCTGGGTGGCGGTCCACGAAAAAAACAGGTAATCCTGGTCTACCCAGGTGCCTAGACAGGCAATCCTGGAATACCCAGGTACCTCAGTCCACCCAGATGTGTATTTATGTTGCCACCTTAAATAAACCATTAATTAATAATCTCACATCTGTCATGGAAAATTCACTCACCCAATCCACGTCTACTAGCATAGCATGGCATAATAAGCAAACGTAGAAGTAACTCCCAAGGGTTTGACAATAAAACAGGTAATAGGTACTACCTGAAACTACTTACCAAAACCCACAATTTAATTAGATCCTAATCATGCAATTGTTTGAGGGTTGAACTACTGCAATAAAAACTGGGTAGTAAAGAGTTATGATCAAAGTGTTACCTGCCTTGCTGATGATCCGCGTAACCTAGGGATTCGAAGTAGCAAGCGGCGCAATCCGGGTACTCTATCGCAAGCAAACAAACAAACAAGCATACAATAAGTACTCATCTAATGCACGGGTAAAACTCAAATAAGAGGTCTAACCAGAAAGTTCAACTTAAGAACTCCGAGTTGCAAAAAGAATCAAATCGAACGAAGAAACAAAACTCAAACGGCGAAAGAAACAAGCTTCGTTTACTAATCTGGACCTAAGTCAAATTTTACAGAAGCAAAAACTGGTTTGAGTAGGTTATTCGGAAAGACGGTTTCGAGACGAAACTCTAGGCGCTTGAATCGCCTGATTCCGATAAACGAGCGAAAAGATAAACTAAAACGAAAATCAGATCAGAAAACACGATCAGAAAAATCACGGAATAAATCCGAGAAAAAGAAAAACGGCGAACAGATTAACGAACGAATGTTTGTTATCTGGATCTAAACGACGGATACGTCCGTTAAAACGAACGAACGGGCGAACGCTCGTTAAATAAATAAATCGATAAAACCGATCTAATAAAAGAAAAAAAAACGAGGGTTTTCTTTAAAAAAACCGAAGTGGTTTTCTTAAAAAACGGTCCGGCGGCGGCGGCTCGGGCAGTACCTCGGCGAGGCACTCCGGCGGGGCGGGGCAGCTCCGGCGGCGGTGGTGAGGGGCGGCGGCGACTCGGCGGCGGGGCTCGGCGGCTCCGGCGGCGGTGGCAAGCGGCGGCAGCGGCAGCGCGAGGCGGCGGGGCTGGCGGCTGCGGCGGCGGGGTTCGGCGGCGGCAGCTTGGGCTCCAAGGTGGGGGGAGGGGGCGGGAGCACTTTATATAGGGGGGGCTGGCGGTGGCTTGGGCGAGGGGGCGCCCGGGGAGGAGTCCGGCTGGGACTCTCCTCGGCGTCCGTGCCGTGCACAGCGGCGCGCGCGAGGGGAGGCGGCGGCACTGGGTTGGGCCGGCCTGGCTCGGCTGGGCTTCGGCCCAGTCGGGTGCGGGTGCGTTTTTTTTTAAATAATTTCATCGAACTGAAAAAAATCTAGATAAATAAATGAAAATCTAAAAATACCAAAATAAATTTTCATCGTCCAAATAAAATATTTAGAACAAGATGAACATTTTTTTGGTCGTAAAATGCATTTCTGAAAGTCGTGCAATTTGTCCTAAATTCAAATAAAATAGCAAAAATGCCAAAATAAATCTTATTTGATTTTTTTTTATTAAATCCTCATTATTTCTTTATTTTGGGAAAGTCATTCTATTCCCTCTCTCATGTTTTTATGATCGAAATAATTAAAGATAAAATAAATAAAATCAAATGATCCTATTTTCAAAATTTGAGAAAACTCAAATATGATAATAACAAAATCCCCAACTGTCTCCGTGGGTCCTTGAGTTGCGTAGAATTTCTAGGATCACGGCAAAATGCAAATAAAATATGATATGCAAGCATGACCTATGTATAACATTCCAAATTGAAAATTTGGGATGTTACAAACCTACCCCCCTTAAGATGAATCTCGCCCTCGAGATTCGGGTTGGCTAGAAAATAGGTGAGGGTGGTCCTTCAGCAAATCTTCCTCTCGCTCCCAGGTGGCTTCATCCTTGGTGTGGTGGCTCCACTGAACCTTACAGAACTTGATAACCTTGTTGCGGACAAGGTTTTGACTTTCGGTTTGTGAAATTTTTCGCCCCAGACCGAGATGGCCGAATTTTGGCCATTTTTAAAAATTTCGGCCGAAATTTGACCAAAATTTGACCCAAATTTGGCTTAAATTTGACCAAAATCCATTATTTCGCTGGAAGGTTTTTTTCGCCCCTGGCCAAGATGGCCGAAATTCGGCCGAAATCCATTTTTCTCGGCCGAAATTCAAAACACAGGCTGCGGATGACTCGGCTGGCATACTCAAGAATCTTAACTGGTTTCTCCTCATAGGTCAAATCACTATCCAACTGAATCGCCTCTAGTGGCACTGTATCTGTTAGTGGTATATCAGCCATCTCTGCGTGGCACTTCTTCAACTGGGAAACGTGAAACACGTCGTGAACTCCTGACAATTCCAACTTATAGGCAACCTCTCCCATACGCTCCAAAACTTTGTATGGTCCCACAAAATGTGGCGCTAACTTCCTTTAACACCAAAACACTTAACTCCTCGAAGTGGAGATACTCGAAGATAAACTCTATCCCCAACTTCGTAAACTGTCTCCTTGTGTTTTGCGTCAGCATAGCTTTTCTGCCTGGACTGGGCTACCCTGAGCCTGTTGCGAATCAACTTCACTTTCCGTTCAGACTCCTTAATCAAATCTGGTTCGAACAATTGACGGTCTCCAACTTCGTCCCAAGACAACGGGGTTCTGCACCTCCTTCCGTATAAGGCTTCGAAACGGGCCATCTTCAGACTGGATTGATAACTGTTTTTGTAAGAGAACTCCGCATATGGCCAATTGTCGTCCCAACTAGATCCATAATCTAGCGCACAAGCTCTCAGCATGTCCTCTAAAATCTGATTGACTCTTTCGGTCTGTCCATCTGTTTGCGGATGAAAAGCGGTACTGAACTCTAATCTGGTACCCAAGGTTTCGTGCAACTGATTCTAGAATTTTGAGGTGAACTGGGTTCCTCTATCTGATATAATGCTTCTTGGAACTCCATGCAGACATACGATCCTGGTCATGTATATCCTGGCCAATTTGGCACTAGTGTAAGTAGTCTTCACTGGAATGAAATGAGCTACCTTCGTCAAACGATCGACTACAACCCAAATCGAGTCATAGCCTGAACGAGTCCTGGGCAATCCTGTGATAAAATCCATGCCTAGCTTATCCCACTTCCATTCGGGTATCGGCAATGGTTGCAACAATCCTACTGGCTTCTGATGCTCTGCCTTTACTCTCTGACATACATCACAAACTGCTACATGTTCTGCAATATCCTTCTTCATTCCGGTCCACCAAAAAGTTTCCTTCAAATCCAAGTACATCTTGGTATTCCCTGGGTGAATTGAATATGGCGAATCATGGGCCTCTTGCAAAATCAACTTCCTGATCTCGGGGTCATTGGGCACATAAACACGGTCTTCAAACCATAAGGTATCATGCTCATCCTCACAAAATCCCTTGGCTTTTCCTTTGCTCAACTTCTCCTTTATCTCAGAAATTTCCTTGTCGGTCTTCTGAGCTTCTCTGATCTTATCCATCAAAGTTGACTGAATTTCCAACGTTGCTACATAGCCTCTCGGAACTGTCTCCAAACATAGTTCGCAAAAGTCCTCGGCTAACTCCTTTGGCAGTCCTGCAGCCATGAGTGTATTGACATGGCTCTTACGGCTCAACGCGTCGGCTACTACGTTAGCCTTTCCGGGGTGATACTGCAATCTCATATCATAATCCTTGATGAGTTCCAACCATCTCCTTTGCTTGAGATTCAACTCCTTTTGTGTGAAAATGTACTTCAAACTCTTGTGATCCATGTACACCTCACAATGATTTCCGATAAGAAAATGTCTCCATGTCTTCAATGCATGCACTATGGCTGCTAGCTCCAAATCATGTGTAGCATAATTCAACTCATAAGGTTTAAGCTGTCGTGACGCATACGAAACAACTCTTCCGTCCTGCATAAGCACGGCTCCAAGTCCTCGACGTGAAGCATCGCAATACACCTCATAATCCTTGGTCTGATCTGGCAGAATTAACACTGGTGAGGTAACTAAACGTTTCTTCAATTCCTGGAAACTGTCCTCACATTCCTCAGTCCAATTGAACTTGGTATCCTTCTTCAACAACTCTGTCATGGGCTTTGCAATCCTTGAAAAATTCTCAATGAATCTCCAGTAGTATCCCGCCAGTCCAAGAAAACTTCTGATCTCTCCAACTGTCGTTGGTGCTTCCCAATTAGTCACGGTGACAACCTTGGTGGGGTCTACTGCTATACCCTCTCCGGATATAACATGTCCAAGGAATCCAACTTCCTTCAACCAAAACTCACATTTGCTAAACTTGGCATATAACTCGTGTTCTCTGAGCTTCTCCAATACCAAACGCAAATGCTCCTTATGCTCCTCTTCGTTCTTCGAGTAGACCAAAATATCATCAATGAACACCACGACGAACTTATCCAGAAACTCCATAAATACTTTGTTCATCATGTTCATGAAATAGGCAGGTGCATTAGTCAGACCAAATGACATAACGGTATACTCGTACAGCCCATACCTAGTGGTAAAAGCCGTCTTGGGTATATCCTGCTCTCCAATCTTCTGTTGATGGTATCCTGATCGTAAATCGATCTTGGAAAATACCTTTGCTCCTTGCAGTCGGTCAAACAGATCATTGATCATCGGCAGTGGGTACTTGTTCTTGACGGTTACTGCATTCAATCCTCGATAATCAACAACCATCCTTAATGATCCGTCCTTCTTCTCCACTAGAAGTACTGGTGATCCCCAAGGTGAAGAACTTGGGAGAATGTAACCTTTATCCAGTAACTCCTTAATCTGACTTTTAATCTCCTCCAAATCCTTTGCTGGCATCCTGTATGGTCTCTTGGATATTGGCCCTGTGCCTGGCAAAAGCTCTATCACAAACTCAATGTCTCTGTCTGGTGGCATGCCTGGCAACTCTTCTGGCAATACATCAAGAAAATCCTTTACCACTAGTACTTCCTCCTGCACAACTCCTGATAAGGAATTTACGTGCATCCCCTTCGGCTTATGCCTGGAAACATACTTGATCCTCTTCCCTTCTGGGGTTGTAAGTAGAATTGTCTTACTGGCACATTCAATGTTCCCACCATACTTTGATAACCAATCCATGCCTAATATCACATCCAATCCTTGTGATTCCAAAACTATTAGGTCTGAGGGGAACACGTAGTTACCAATCCTTAATGGTAACCAATCACACCATAGCCTGGCCATATACTCTGCTCCTGGCGAGGTTACTAACATGGGTGTCTTGAGGGCTTGGGTTGGCAATTTATATTTATCCACAAATCCCCTTGATATGTATGAATGTGATGCACCAGTATCAAAAAGAATGAGTGTAGTAAATGACTTAACCAAAAACTTACCTATTACTGCATCGGGTTGGGCTTCAACCTCCTCCACGCTAACGTCGTTCACTTGTCCTCTATTGAAAGGGTTTGGCTTCTTCCCAGAGCTTCCATTACCACTTCCATTCTGGCCTTCAGGACATTCATTGGCGTAATGTCCGGTCTTCTGGCACTTAAAACAAGTGACTTGACTCAGATCTCTCTTGGCTAGTGTTGAGGGGTTGGTAAGGTTCTGGCTACTACTTGCTCCATTCCCGATACCATTCTTGGGACCATTGTGATTGTGTGAACTACCTCCTCCATGGGTATGCTGAAACTGTCCTCCTGACTTCAGAGTAAAACGGGGCTTCTGCTGAGCTCCAGAATTGTACTTCCCTTGTCCATACTTCCTCTTGCGGTTTTCAATCTGCTGCTGCTTCCCTTCAATCATGAGAGCATGGTCTACCAACTCCTAGTAGTTGTTGAAACTTGCTACCATCAACTGCATGCTCAGCTCATCATTCAGCCCTTCCAGAAACTTCTCTTGCTTAGCTGCATCCGTAGCGACGTCATCTGGGGCATAACGTGCTAGCTTACTAAAGTCATCCACATACTGGTCAATTGTTCTTCCTCCCAGGCGCAAGTTGCGAAACTCACGCTTCTTCATGGCCATAGCTCCTACTGAAACATGGGCAATACGAAAGGCTTGCTGAAACTGATCCCATGTGACAGTGTCTACTGGATAAGTGGCTGTGAAATTCTCCCACCATGATGCTGCGGGTCCCTCGAGCTGATGTGCGGCAAATCGCACCTTCTCCGCATCTGTGCATCCTGCAGTGGTCAACTCCCTGGCTGTCTTGCGAAGCCAATCATCTGCAACTATCGGCTCGGTGCTACTGGAGAACACCGGCGGATTCAGCCTAAGAAAACGGGTTAAGTGATCAACAGGTGGTGGTGGTGGTGGATTGTTGTTGTTATTGTTCCCCTGATTCTGATTTTGGACTAGAATCTGCATCAATGCATTCTGCTGCTGGATCAACTGAGTGAGCTCCGGTGGGAAAGCAAATCCGTTATCACGCCTTGGAGGCATCTGGGTTTTAGAAAAGAAGAGAATATAGAATAGAATGAGGTCTAGAGAGAAAACACTACCCATATGCACATGAGACAAATAGCAATCAAAACACTTCATTCAAACAAGCAAGGGCATACAACGGTCTATCTATCGTTACAAAGTGCTCGGACTATAATAGATACATGGAGGGAAATTCTACTACTGTTATGGTGGTCTACTAGAAAAACTGCTCCGATGAAGACTCCATGATATCTGCTCCAGCTTCATCAACATAGTCATCATCACTATCAAACGGGTCTGAGTCGGTGTCATCGATGATGATGTAGTTCTCGGGACAAGTGCAATCTTCGTTTTCTCTAGTTGCTGGAAATCCCATGAACACTCTTAGCTTCTTCTTCAGATCATCATTCTTCTCGACTAGCGTTGATATTTCCTCCTCATATCCATCGCGTGTAGACTTGAGTTCTTCCTCCAATTCCGTGATCTTGGTCATGGCCTTCTTCAGATCCATCATGCCTGCACACATCTGGTTCTCCTGGCATCGAATGTGCTGGTTTAACTCCTGGATGAAAGCTGCAACTGATCTGTCTTTCCTGGTGTTGATCATCTCCCATTGCTCATCTCGGCGCCCACAAATTTGGTAGGTAGTATCCTTAAGCTCCTTGTGGTAAACTTCTCCAATACGTCCCATGGTAATGTGGGCTGCCATGCTCTTTCCTAAACTCCAGGTTGGTGCATCAAAAGAAAACTCTATGGGCTCAGTGACTGGCATGAATGTCCTTCCTGGAACTTGAACTTGAATCATCCAGTGCTCTTCTTCAGGTAGAGTGGCGTTGTAGGTTCCGGTGAAGCTTGGTACTCCGATCTTCAGGTACTTCGTAACTTCCTTCGGATGTCGTCCAAAGGGTGTATCTTCATCCGGTTGCATGAACTTGTTCCTTGCATCCGCCATCCTAGAAGAGTAGAAAAGATGAGGAGTTAGAAATGAGAAGAGAGGAGTAGTGATCTATGGCTTTTGCTTAGTGGTCGTGTCCTACAGTCAATGTGTGCTTTGATACCATCTTGTAGCGACCAGACCTCAAACAGTCTGATCTCTGTGCTTCAGTGTCATCCCTGGATCAGTAATGGTGACACGCACAGTACTTGAAGGATTTATAACAGAGTAGCAATCACACACTTATTACATCGAATGTCTCCAAAGAGAACTTATTACAATAAATATGGAGAGGGGGAGGAGCTCACCGGGTGGGCGCACGAAGGCCCGACGAGTAATAGGAGCGCAGTGGCGGTGGCCGGAGTCGAAAGCGGCGGCGACGACGGTCCAGGAGGAAGATGGATCCGGCGCTGGGGTGGCTCCCGCCTTGAGGTTGTTGGCGCAGACAATGCAGCAGACGGCTGCGGGGCTCGTGGACACATCGGGGCAGCGAGGAGGGCTCGGTGGCCGCAGTGGCAAAGCAACGCGGCGGCGACAGTGTGTCGGGCGAGGTGGTTCTGGAGAAGGGGGCGAGGCCAGAGGGAGAGAGGGGAGAGGGGGCGTCCAGGGGGAGTGAGTGGGTGCTGCGAGCCCGAGGGGTCGAGGGGACGTCGCCCTTATCCCTTTCCCAATGGGGATGGCGACAGGGTTCGGTGGCGACCAGCGAGCGCGGTCGCTGGGTCAGGTGAACAGAGAGGAGGGAGACGACCGGGGGAGGTGGGCTGCTGGGTTGGGCCGCCCAGATGACAAAGGCCCAGGGGGGTCGGGGGGGGGGTTCTTTTTATTTTACCTCTGCTCTTTTCTTTTTACAGAAAAAGCATGGTAATATTTGGGCTGCCAAAAGGATTTTGTAAAATGTGGGACTTGGCCACATAATTGCATCGCAATAGTTAGCACTGCCACAAAAAGGCTGTGAGGCTTTTGAAAAAGTTTGAAATTTTTATAAAGTAAAAAGGCATTTAAACTATTGTTTTAGCCACTGCTTTAATTGCTTTAGGCCATTTAAACACCTTGCAAAAAAATGTTGGTTCACCACCAATATTAACAAATGACTATTTGCCACAAGATGAACATTTTAGATCTCCTGTCTGACAAATAAGAGTTTTTGACTTTAGATTGGATTTGAATTTGAATCGGTGATGTGGATCAAGTGAAGATTAGCAACAGTAACAATGATGACAAGGCATCATTGGAAGGGGATTACTATAGCATGATTCTCGGGGTGTTACAAATCTCCTACACTACAAGAAATCTCGTCCCGAGATTTAAGGGGTGGAGATAGGGGGAAAGACTCGAAAAAGACAGAGCTTAACACAAGATAGTTATCTGGGGACTATTTCAATGAAATTGGCAAAGAGGCATCTCTCGAGTTGAAATTTAAGAAAGTCATCGAGAGCAAGGTAAGAAGGTGCAATAAAAAGCTTTAATCGGGTAGGCAATCGTTCATTGCCTGAAACAGAGTGTGGAAGAGTTTCAGAGCGATGGGAATAAGTATTTTGTCTGATACCAGAATAGATCACTAGGAAGGTGGCTCGTGATTTACAAATGAAGCCAAGCACGAGGAACAATTTTGGAAAACAGGGATGTACATGAGGGCCAGGTTTTCATCCTGTGGAACTGTGGTTTATGGGCCCAGCATGGGGTTAAAAGCAGGAAGACGCTAACATCTTGAACGGTCATCATAGCAAGGCAGTTCAGATGATAGCCTGTTAGTTATGTTGGCAACAAAGTCTGGTACCAAGGGCGTGGGACGAAGAGAACCATTTTCCTGCTCATTGAACGAGGCGGATCATTAGGCAAAGTTCTTGTCCATCGGTGGTTACCAGAATATCAACAACAATAGTAATCAGGGTTTCACTGTAAGAGTTGCACACCAAGATGTTTATTTAAGCAGAAGGATATTACTGCTTAGATCATATAGATCACAAGAAAGGTTTAAACAAAACAATCAAAATGAAAATATGATTATTAATTTAATCAGAACCATGGAAAGGAAAATGTGTTTAAACACAAATATCAGGAGTATATTATTCCCAAGGACAAGCAAAGGATGACATCCATGAAAAGGTAGTAGATTGCCTTTTAGGTAAAGGGGAGAGGAAATTCATGGCGTTACCCATTCAATAGTGTTTGGATAGTGATCAAGAAACATTTAGCATTGCGCCTCTAAATGGTTTTAAAGAGGTTCGGAGTACCACAATCATGCTTTGGTATAACATTGACATGGTCATCAGGTAAAGGTCGGACCTTGGGAACACAAAGGATCCATCGGAATTTTTAGAACATATCATGTTATTTTATCAGGGAAAATATGAGGAGGTGGCCGATGGGTTCAGTAGCAATCCATCGACATGTCAAAAAGGATGTATTCCCAAAATTAATATGATCAAGTTTGTGTTGGGGGGAAGACAAGAATTTTGTCGATGCTGACACAAATCATCGAGTCACAAGGATGTTATTTCTAGCCATGAATTCAATTGATATCTCTGAAGAAGCCAAAGTGTTGACGGTCATCACAACAAATTTTGTCAAGAGACTCAATGAAGATGCCATAGAGCAGAAAAGGAAGCATGAAGTGAAAGGCTATGAGAACCATGGATTCGACACAAGCTCAAAGTCAAGCTTGCTGTTCGAGGTGAAACGATAAGATGAGGAAGATCGACGTAAGCTTAGCTCATCGTCGAAATTTGTGCTCCGGGAAGGACCAGGTAGCACAGTTAGAATTTACCACGATAATGATATAGCCGATTAGGCTAGGAATGGCTCAAAGTATTATTAAACTCGTCAACAACGAAAATTTACTTAGAGTCATTGAATCGGAGTGCGGGATCGATTCACTTATCAGTGTGCTTGGTTGACAAACAACCCAGAACCCATGAAGGGACAATGACAGGGAAAGGTAGTGTTCATCAAAAGTTCATAAGATTTGGTGCAATGGCATGATATCCTCGAAATACCGGGGGTAATACTCGAAGGTAGGTCATAATAGAGGCTGGGCAGGCGTATTGACCTGCAGAAGACAAGTGATTTAACTTGTCCAAGAAATGGGACCAAAGAAGAACAATCATGGTCGGAACCACGGTTCTGAAGGATCAATTCACCGATAACAGATGAACTTATAACAAGGGGTAATTATTTTTACCAGCAGCTTCCATGATAAATTCTACATCGGGTCCATGGGCATGAACACAAAGGTTCAAGGTCGACTCCCACTTCTTCAATGCATAACCTTCCATTCACTTCTTGTTTTCGATGAATTCGTAGTGTTGAAATTATATCTGGCAAGACGCCAGAAGAGTATGACTCGTGAAAAAACTCTCGGGTTGACATGGATTAGGGATGGCATAGGTTCAACCCATAGGGGCACCTTAGGAACATATACCACAAACTCCAAGAGTAAATAACACAAGCTCGGAAGGTAGAGCATGGTTGACAAAAGCAGAAGATACAAATTGTCAAAGACATTATGTATCATGGGAATAACTCACAAGAATTTTGAATGTGAAGGATACTATCGGATAATAACCCAGCAATGAGCCTGCCGGTCCAAAATGGAGCTGATGTGAGTATCGGTACTCAATCAGAGGAAGAAGAAATGCAAAGGCATCGGATTATAGAACATCTAAATAATTCGATGCTTAGATAACAAAGGAATTATGATTTCCAAAACGAAGGATCAGAAGCAGACGCTCTGATCAAGGATGGATAAGTAGAATAGACCCAGGGGCACGATCGATGACAAATAGATTGGTCAAGAAGCAGCTCATGTTCAAAATGAAGTCTGAGCCGGAAAGATAATTTAGAAGGATCAATTGATGATTGCGTGCTTTCACACACATGTTGAATCGATAGGATCAAAATGATGGTGTCAAAGGATACTAATGAATATTGCTACACATATGGAAATCATCCATAATGCAAGCAGACAAGTATTTGCAGAGCAATAGGTTGAAGAGGATTCTCGGAAGATCGGACAATATTTACAATTATTTTGAAAAGCATATGAACAACTGGGGATGAGCGGACCCCAGTTAAGTGAATTATCCTTAGTGCAAAAAGAAGATGCAAAGCAGAAGGCACAAGGATTCTCGGAACAACGGAGAGTGCTAGGGGTATCTTGTAACAACATGAGAAACTAGGGATGAAGGTACAAGCGACAAGGATGTTATTCACGGGGATTATCTATGGTCAGGAACTGCAAGGCAGTGGGCACAGGGTCTCGAGAAACCTCGAGGAGTATGTGCAGAATCTTCTGGCAAAGCAAGCGATCATTGGTAATGTCGGGGCTCTCCGGGAGGAAGTGGGTACGAGAACCTAATGTCAGAGTCAGTAAAATGTTTAACCCGAATAGACGAGATATTAGAGTCCAAGAGTATAGACGAGGAATAAAAGATCCTAATACCACCCAATGGCGACGTGGGCCCGTAAGACACACAGCCATGTTAGTAAAAGTTTTGTAGTGACTAGACTCGACTTCGGCCAAGGATTTGGAAGGGGGCTACCTATAGGCAGTCGGCTCTGATACCAACTTGTGACGCCCTCGATTCAATCGTACACTAATCATACACGCAAATGTGTACGATCAAGATCAAGGACTCACGTGAAGATATCACAACACAACTCTAGGCACAAATTAAAATAATACAAGCTTTATATTACAAGCCAGGGGCCTCGAGGGCTCGAATACATAAGCTTGAATACACAAGAGTCAGCGGAAGCAACAATATCTGAGTACAGACATAAGTTAGACAAGTTGGCCTTAAGAAGGCTAGCACAAAAGCAACATTGATCGAAAAGGCAAGGCCTCCTGCCTGGGAGCCTCCTAACTACTTCTGGTCGTCGGCGTCCGTCACGTGGTAGTAGGCACCCTCGGGGTAGTAGCAGTCGTCGGTGGTGTCGCCTGGCTCCTAGGCTCCACCATCTGGTTGCAGCATCCGAGAAGAATGGAAAGAGGTGGAAAAAAGGAGCAAAGCAACCATGAGTACTCATCCAAAGTACTCGCAAGCAAGGAACTACACTACATATGCAACATTATCAAAGGAAGGCTGTATATGTGGACTGGGCTGTAGAAATGCCAGAATCAAGAGAAGGCCTAGTCCTATCAAAGACTAGCATCTTCTGGAAACCACCATCTTGCAGCAAACAGGAGGGAGTAGAGTAGCATAAAGTAAAGTAGTAGTAGTGTTATCAACCTCGGCCAGAGATCCTTTCTCGACACCCTGCGAGAAAGAAATCCCAGAGCCATACTATCCATTTCTCATCACAATCCATTTCTCATCTCAATCCATTTCTCATCTCAATCCATTTCTCATCATGAGTATCCAGTTCTAGTTGTATTGATCGGGATACAACTCCGAGTGTCCGTTACCCTAGGACAGGCTATCGATAGATGTTTTCTTCCCTGCAGGGGTGCACCAACTTCCCCACCACGCTCGATTAACTCCGTCCGGACACACTTTCCTAGGTCATCCCGGCCTCGGCCAAACAATACGCCGCAACCCGACCTAGACTTAACAGAGAGGTCAGCACGCCAGACTAAACCTATGCCCCCAGGGGTCATGGGCCATCTCCCCGGAAACTCCTGCACGTTGCGTACGCGGCCGGTGAGCAGACCTAGCCTCCCTTATACAAGTGAAGGCGTAACCAGTCCAACCCGGCGCGCGCCGCTCAGTCGCTGACGTCTATTAAGCTTCGGCTGATGCATACGACGCAGAACGCCCATACTATGCCCACGTGATGGTTAGTGCTATCAGGCCAGAGGCCCCTCGGATCAAATATCCAAATCGTAGTGGATTGGGAACGCGCGGTAACAAGCAGAGACTCACGAAAGATGTGACCCCGTTGCCCCGTCTCGAGGACTTGCGGCAAGGGCTAAGAATGCCCGACCACGCCTCGTAATTATCTCACGGGCACCTTCCAGGTCAACCCGACTCCTCATCACCCGCAATTATGCTCGCGCGGGCACCCCTCAGGGTCGACCCGTCTTTAGTAACATGGTTCACTGTAAAGTCATAGTAATCATAGTAACTGTGTGTCTAAACATCAAGGGGAAAACCCGAGGAATCACCCCCGGTGAATTCCACTCAATGTAATCATCAAGGTGAACGTAAGAGGAATCACCCTCGAGGTTCACACTTGAGGGGTTGCACGACAGAGTCATATCGGAAGTGGTTAAGGCGGAATCACCCTCGATGACCACGACCGAATAGCTACACTACAGGGTTAACATCAGAAGTGCTGTAGAGGTCTCACCCTCGGCACTCGATAGTAACCCAGTAGTGTCGAGCAACTAAGGGGAAAGTGGTGTGCGGTGCCGGGGCCTGGTCTTCAATCCCGTTGATCGGGTCTTCAATGATGAAGCAGGGGCAACAAGGACAAGGTGGGAGTCACTGATGGATCACTAACCAACCTATACTAAGCAGTTTAGGATAAGCAGGTAAGGTACGACAGCAGATAGAAAAGCAGGCTATGCATCAGAATAGGAGCATACAATAACAGTAGCAAAATCTAATGCAAGCATGAGAGAAAGGAATGGGCGATATTGGGATGATCAAAGGGGGGCTTGCCTGGTTGCTCTGGCAAGGAGGGGTCATCGTCGACGTAGTCGATCACATGGGCAGCATCGGTCTCGCGGTCTACTGGAGAGAAGAGGGGGAAGAAACAGTAAATATAGAGCAAACATAGCATAACAGGACAACAAGCAGAGCTAGACGTGTTCTAACGTGGTGCTACACGATACCGGCGAGGGGGGAAGTCAACCGGGAATGTTTTCTCGGTTCCGGGCCTGTGTTAGACAGGTGACCGGAGGGGGAAAGTCCCACGCTCAGCATGCTAGGGGCATGTGACAGATGAACGGACCGTGTGTTCGGATTCGTTGGATTTTTCTGAGCAACTTTCATATAGAAAACATTTTCATCCGAGTTACAGATTATTTTAAATGAATTTTCTAAGTTTAAACATATTCTGGAATTATTTATACTAACAGAAAAGGAATATGACGTCAGCATGACGTAGGAGTGACGTCAGCAGTCAACAGTCCGGTTGACTGGTCAGAACCGACACGGGGGACCCACCTGTCAGCCTCTGTTACTTAACAGAGCTTATTTTAAACTAAACTGAGGTTAATTAGCTGATGGGCCCCACATGTTAGTGGCTAGTTAGCTAAACTAATTACTTTTAATTATCAAAACCATTTTAGTTATTATTTAAGCGGTGGGGCCGGCTCGTCGGTGGCACCGTACCGCCATGTCAGCGTGTTGACTGGGTCAACCCAGTCAACGGGGCCCCTAAGGCCCACTGGCAGTGAGCCAGGGGTCGGGCCCGCCTAGCCACATCGGCGGTGGCCGGCATCTCGCCGCCGGCGACGCTAGAACACGGCAGAGCCGCTCGGGCCTCGTCGGAAATGCGCTAGGGGCGGCCGTTTCGTGTGCGGTTGGCACCGTTCAAACGCGCACATGACGCCGTGTCGGGTGGTGGTGGTGGCTCGCCCGGGGACGGCCAGAATAACCATCGGCGGCGAGCACGGGCGGCGGAGGCGTTCGGAGTCACATCGGGAATGGGCTAGGGGGCACGGGAGGGCGAGAGGAAGGGCTGGCCGGGCTCCTGGGAACACCAGGAGCACGATGGAGGGCTCGGACGGGGGCCACGGCAGTGGTGGCCACGACGGTGATGGAGCAGGGCAACGGTGAGCTACGGCGGTTGCGGCGAGCGAGCTAGAGAGGGAGGCGGCCTACGTGAGAGAAGGGAGAGGGGGAGGAGCTCACCGGGTGGGCACACGAAGGCCCGGCGAGTAATAGGAGCGCAGTAGCGGTGGCCGGAGTCGAAAGCAGCGGCGACGACGGTCCAGGAGGAAGATGGATCCGGCGCTGGGGTGGCTCCCGCCTTGAGGTTGTTGGCGCAGACGAAGCAGCAGACGGCTGCGGGGCTCGTGGACACATCGGGGCGGCGAGGAGGGCCCGGTGGCCGCGGTGGCGCAGCAACGCGGCGGCGATAGTGTGTCGGGGCGAGGCCAGAGGGAGAGAGGGGAGAGGGGGCGTCCAGGGAGAGTGAGTGGGTGCGGGGAGCCCGAGGGGTCGAGGGGACGTCGCCATAATCCCTTCCCCGACGGGGACGGCGACAGGGTTCGGTGGCGACCAGCGAGCGCGGTCGCTGGGTCGGGTGAATAGAGAGGAGGGAGGCGACCGTGGAAGGTGGGCTGCTGGGTTGGGCCGCCCAGATTACAAAGGCCCAGGGGGTCAGGGGGGGTTTCTTTTTCTTTTACCTCTGCTCTTTTCTTTTTACAGAAAAAGCATGGTAATATTTGGGCTGCCAAAAGGATTTTGTAAAATGTGGGACTTGGCCACATAATTGCATCGCAATAGTTAGCACTACCACAAAAAGGCTGTGAGGCTTTTGAAAAAGTTTGAAATTTTTATAAAGTAAAAAGGCATTTAAACTATTGTTTTAGCCACTGCTTTAATTGCTTTAGGCCATTTAAACACCTTGCAAAAAAATGTTGGTTCACAATCAATATTAACAAATGACTATTTGCCACAAGATGAACATTTTAGATCTCCTGTCTGGAAAATAAAAGTTTTTGACTTTAGATCGGATTTGAATTTGAATCGGTGATTTGGATCAAGTGAAGATTAGCAACAGTAACAATGATGACAAGGCATCATTGGAAGGGGATTACTGTAGCATGATTCTCGGGGTGTTACAATTGGCCTTTACTATGTGTGCATGAATTGTTCTTTTATGACATGCCGATGCATAGAAAGAGAGTTAGACTTCATCATTACATGATATATGTTACTTTGTGCTCACTACTAAATTACAAATCATTGTTAATTAAAATCGGCTTTGATATACCTTGGGATCCGGGTGGATCCATTACTTGAGCACCTTATGCCTAGCTTAATGGATTTAAAGAAAGCGTTGCCAGGGAGACAACCCGGAAGTTTTAGAGAGTCATTTATTTCTGTTGTGTGATTTTATAAAGTTTATATAATAAAAATAATGTGCCAAGGTTTGCCTTTAGGATGTTTACAATGCTTGTTGGTTTGTGCGGTGCAAGACAGAAACTTTGGCTGTAGTGCGCGATTTTACATTTTTTACTGGAACGTCAAACGGTTCTGAAACTTTTTGCACTCTCTTTCTATACAATTTTTTATTTTTCCTAATGTTTTCAGATGTTTTGGTGTACCAGAAGTATGGTTAATGCTCAGATTACTACAGACTGCCCTGTTTAAGACAGATTCTGTTTTTGATGCATAGTTTGCTTGTTTTGATGAAACTATCGATTTCTATCAGTGGATTAAGCCATGGAAAAGTTATATTACAGTAGCTAGAACGCAAAAACAAAATATGAATTGGTTTGCAACAGTACTTAGAGTAGTGATTTGCTTTATCATACTAATGGATCTTACCGAGTTTGCTGTTGAAGTTTTGTGTGGATGAAGTGTTCGAAGATCGAGGAGGTCTCAAACTGAGGAAAAGGAGGAGAGGCAAGAGGTCAAGCTTGGGGATGCCCAAGGCACCCCAAATAAATATTCAAGGAGACTCAAGCATCTAAGCTTGGGGATGCCCCAGAAGGCATCCCATCTTTCTTCAACAAGTATCGACATGTTTTCGAATTCGTTTCGTTCATGCGATATGTGCAAATCTTGGAGCGTCTTTTGCATTTAGTTTTCACTTTTCTTTTATGCACCATGCTGGCATGAGATAGTCCTTGGTTGATCTGTAGAATGCTCTTTGCACTTCACTTAAATCTTTTGAGTATGGCTTTATAGAATGCTTCATGTGCTTCACTTATATAATTTGAAATTTGATTGCCTGTTTCCCTTCACATAGAAAACCGCCATTTGTAGAATGCTCTTTTGCTTCACTTATATTTGTTAGAGCATGGGAATATATTTTATAGAAAGAATTAAACTCTCTTTCTTCAATTATATCTATTTAGAGATTTGACAGGAATTGGTCATTCACATGGTTAGTCATAAAATCCTACATAAACTTGTAGATCATTGAATATGATATGTTTGATTCCTTACAATAGTTTTGCGATATAAAGGTGGTGATATTAGAGTCATGCTAGTGAGTAATTGTGGATTAGTAGAAATACTTGTGTTGAGGTTTGTGATTTCCGAAGCATGCACGTATGGTGAACCGTTATGTGATGAAGTCGGAGCATGATTTATTTGTTTGATTGTCATCCTTTGTGTGGAGGTCGGGATCGCGCGATGGTTAACTCCTACCAACCCTTCCCCTAAGGGCATGCGTCTAATGCTTAGTTCCGATAGCTTCTAACTTTTTGCAATAAGTATGTGAGTTCTTTATGACTAATGTTGAGTCCATGGATTATACGCACTCTCAACATTCCATCACTGCTAGCCTCTTCGGTACCGTGCATTGCCCTTTCTCACCTCGAGAGTTGGTGCAAACTTTGCCGATGCATCCAAACCCCGTGATACGATACACTCTATTACACATAAGCCTCGTTATATCTTCCTCAAAACAGCCACCATACCAACCTATTATGGCATTTCCATAGCCATTCCGAGATATATTGCCATGCAACTTCCATCATCATCATATACATGACTTGAGCATTCATTGTCATATTGCTTTGCATGATCGTAAGATAGTTAGTATGATGTTTTCATGGCTTGTCCATTTTTTGATATCTTTGCTATGCTAGATCATTGCACATCCCAGTACATCGCCGGAGGCATTCATATAGAGTCATATCTTTGTTCTAGATATCGAGTTGTAATGTTGAGTTGTAAGTAAATAAAAGTGTGATGATCATCATTATTAGAGCATTGTCCCATGTGAGGAAAGGATAATGGAAGCTATGGTTCCCTCAGAAGTTGGGATGAGTCTCCCGACTTCACGAAAAATAAAAGAGGCCAAAGAAGCCAAAAAAAGAGGCCAAATAAGCCCACCAAAAAAATAAGAGAAAATAAAAAAAATGAGAGAAAATGAGAGAAGGGGCAATGCTACTATCCTTTTACCACACTTGTGCTTCAAAGTAGCACCATGTTCTTCATAGAGAGAGTCTCCTATGCTTTCACTACTAGAGGAATTTTTCATTATAGAATTTGGCTTGTATATTCCGATGATGGGCTTCCTCAAATGCTCGAGGTCTTCATGAGCAAGCAAGTTGGATGCACACCCACTTAGTTAACAGTTTGAGCTTTCATACACTTATAGCTCTTAGTGCATCCGTTGCATGGCAAGCCGTACTCCTCACATTGACATAAATTGATGGGCATCTCCATAGCCCATTGATTAGCTGTGTCGATGTGAGACTTTCTCCTTTTTGTCTTCTCCACACAACCTCCACCATCATATTATATTCCACCTATAGTGCTATAACCATGGCTCATGCTCATGTATTGCGTGGTAAAAGTTTGAGAATACTAAAGTATGAAACAATTGCTTGGCTAAAAACGGGGTTGTGCATGATTTGAATATTTCATGTGGTGAAGATGGAGCATACCTAGACTATATGATTTTGTAGGGATAACTTTATTTGGCCATGTTGTTTTGAAAAGACATGATTGCTTTATTAGTATGCTTGAAGTATTATTGTCTTAATGTCAAATGATAGACTATTGCTTTGAATCACTCGTGTCTTAATATTCATGCCATGATTAGATTACATGATCAAGATTATGCTAGGTAGTATTCCACAAAAAATTATCTTTTTTATCATTTACCTACTCGAGGACGAGCAGGAATTAAGCTTGGGGATGCTGATACGTCTTTGTTGTATCTATAATTTTTTATTGTTCCATGCCAATACTATATAACTTTCATATACTTTTGGCAACTTTTTATACTATTTTCTGGACTAACATATTGATCCAGTGCCTAGTGCCAGTTCCTGTTTGTTGCACGTTTTTTGTTTCGCAGAAAATCCATATCAAACGGAGTCCAAACGGGATAAAAATGGACGGAGATTTTTTTTCGAATATATCTGAATTTTGAGAAGTGGAATCAACGCGAGACGATGCTCGAGGGGCCCACGAGGCAGGGGGCGCGCCCCTGACCCTCGTGGACACTCCGTAAGGCGGTTGTTGCCCTTCTTTCGCTGCAAGAAAGCTAATATCCAGAAAAAAAAAGTGTTCAAAGTTTCAATCCAATCGGAGTTACGGATCTCCAGGAATATAAGAAATAGTGAACGGGCAGAATCTGGAAGGCAGAAACAGAGAGAGACAGAGAGACAGATCCAATCTCGGAGGGGCTCTCGCCCCTCCCATGCCATGGAGACCATGGACCAGAGGGGAAACCTTTCTCCCATCTAGGGAGAAGGTCAAGGAAGAAGAATAAGAAGGGGGCCTCTCTCCCCCTCTCTCCCAGTGGCGCCGGAACACCACCGCGGCCATCATCATCACCACGATCTACACCAACACCTCCGTCATCTTCACCAACATCTCCATCACCTTCCCCCATCTATCTACAGCGGTCCACGCTCCCGCAACCCGTTGTACCCTCTACTTGAACATGGTGCTTTATGCTTCATATTATTATCCAATGATGTGTTGACATCCTGATGAGGACATCAATACCATTGTTACACCCATAGCCCCTACTGCTACATATACTGGACCAATTACTAGAGCACGCGCCCGCCAATTAAATTATCAGGTACTTTCGTTTCTTGGTAATTATTCTAATGTTCATGAGAATATGATGCTGCCTAAATTGGATACATTTGTTTTGCTTACAAATGAAGGGCCTAGCTTGGAGAAGGATGGACATTGGAGCACGAACAAGCATGGAGATGATGGCATGCGCAAGGGGAACAAGAACGGAGTTACAAGTGATGATTTCAGGACTTTGAAGCCACCATAATGGGTGCATGAAGCCTTGGACGAAATATACAAGATGCCACTTCATAAATTTCGTCCCGAGGCTATTCTAGGTGCTGCGTCACCTTATTATTGGGCCAGGCCCATGTAATTTCGAAATACATAAGTATAGGCTATTTTTAGAGTCCGTATGTGTGGGCAAACAAGAGATATGGTTGATTTCGGACCCCTCCACCAAGGGCCACGAAATCCCCCCCCCCTCTTCCTCCATATATACAGCCCTTAGGGCACCATTTAGACTTTGGGTTTTGTTTAGATTAAAGTTTGCCATAGCTGCAACTTCGCGTACTTCGTTTGTGTTCAACGACCAGACAAAGGCGTCACAGAACCCCACCTTGATCAATAAAGCTTTCATCTTATATTTGCAACATCCAGATTGCAATCTCAGTTTCTTGCTTGTTCTTCGTTTGCTCGCAGGAAACAGACTCTCGTGGTCAGGCTGATCGTGCTGCGGCGTGGTCAATAACCTCTCGGAGTTGGTTTAGCGATTGCTAAGGCGCGACGTCCTCGCGCGTTTTAGTCGGATCGTCAAAGTCGACTTCCACCAAAGCGATATCCATCATCTCATCGAAAGACGGGACACCTTTGCCTCTATCAAGTGGTATCAGATTTCCAGGTTGCTCGGTGAGATTTTACAGTTTTTCGTAGTTTAGATCGAGTCTGTTCTTCATACCTACAGTCCACGAAAAGCCACAAAAAAATTAGGGTTAGTTCATCATATCCGAACCAATCTGAGCCTTTGCATAATCTTTTTAGGGTTTTGCTTTGTTGAATTTGCGGTTGCATCGTCGTGTCTAGTTGCTGGTCTTAGCGTCTAGTCTTTTAGAGTTTTGAGTTCTGGTCATAAGTTGTCACGCCGCCACCGCACCATCATCATCGCCCCTACCATCTACCACCACCGATCCGAATCCGTATCCATATACCACCACCAATCTGTATCCATATACCACCACCGATCCATATCCATCTACTACCACCGCTGACATATACCACCACCACTGCCATATACCACCACCAATCCAAGTTCCTTGCATATTAGGTTTGTTTTCGAGATCCATCTAATTTCCGATTCGTGTTTCCTTGTCTGAGTAGGTTTCGGATTCCAGCAATCTTTTGTCGTCCGTAGAAGAGGTTGGTTTCTAAAAAAAAATCCACCCTCCGTTTAGGCCCAAAATTTTCCAAAAACGCAGTGGACAAAAAAATTTCTGGCTATCCTATTTTTAGGTGTTTCTAAGCGTATTGAGACAGTCGCCATTATAGAAAGTTTTTTTAACCCGTTTCTAGTTTTTGGGTCCGAGCAGTCAAAAAAAATTGGTCGAAAAAATTTCTTGCCTATCCTGTTCTCTTGACTTGGGAAGAGTTTTGAGACAGTCGCCATTATAGTGATTTTCGGCAAAAAAAAGAGGAGCGCAAAAAAAAGAGTGAAAAAAAATTCAGAGTGTGCTTCTCGCTTGTTTCCGTGCAGTGTCGTGATTTTGTTAGTGTTCTAGGCTCGCGTCTCTAGCACAGTCTAGCCTAGGACCAGCACAGTACCGTTGTTGAGCATTTATTCAACTTTGCATCTCTGAATGGATTATTGTTGACCCTTTTTGCTACTATATTATAAGCCTTCCCAGCTCCACATACATCTACGTCGTGCGTTTGACTGTCCCTGGTAATCGCTCTATCCAAGCTTTGAGAAGTTTTGACTACAACGGTTGCCGATCACCGCCTGCTCCTGGGTAAGAACTGGTAAGAATTTGAGATTTGCTTCACGGGTTTGTGATACACCACCACCACTTTTTAGTAGTCTGTAGGATCATATTCTTGTGTGTTTCTATTTGCTACTAACCATGGTAGGATCACAAGACGATGAGACTGATTGGGAGAACCTGACAAACAAACAGCTACATGATAAATTTCAGCAAATGATGAGTGGACAGGTGCAAGATGTGCTAAACAGATTTGACGAGGCCATGGAGAAGATAGATGGCATTGAGAAGACATTCGAAACAAAGCTTGATAGCAAGTTTAACGAATTGCTCGCGTGTTTTCCACAACCACCGCCGGCTGCACCTATCGCACCTCTGCAACAACAACTACAACAACGCCCCCTTCCGAATCAGTATGGACGAGCACAGCGTGTTCCTATTGAGCCAGGACAAAATTCTGGTGTCGCTGCTACTGCTGTTGGTGCTTCTGTACCTCCTGCTGTTACTGCAGAGGTGGAGGAATATTATGAGGATGAGGTTGATAAAAATCAGAACTACATGCAGCCACCAGCACCACCACCAGCAGGTCGACCTCAGGTATATATTCGCAACGGTAGGCCTGCACTACCACCTCAGGTACGATATAATGACCATATTCTGAAACTGAAATTGAATATTCCACCATTTGAGGGTAGATATGTTCCTGATATATATCTTACTTGGGAGTTAGAAACTGAACAACGTTTTACATGTTTACAATATCCCGAGGAGAGACGGGTTGCTACTGCTGTTTGTGCTTTCACTAGTTTTGCATGTGTATGGTGGTTTGAACATTGTAGATTATATCCTATTCCAACTACTTGGGCTGCTTTGAAAACTGCTATGCGTACTCGTTGGGTTCCACCATATTATCAATGTGAATTGCTTCAAAAAGTGCAGCATTTAAGACAAGGAAAAAATTCTGTAGAAGAATATTATCAGGAATTACAAACTGGCATGATTAGATGTGGTATTGTTGAGGAGAATGAAGTTATGCTTGCACGTTTTATAGGTGGATTAAATAGAGAGATTCAGACCATTCTAGAGTATAAGGAGTATACTAGTATCACTCGTTTATTCCATCTTGCTTGTAAAGCTGAACGTGAAGTGCAGGATCGACAAGCATTGGCACGAACTAACTTTTCTATAGGTCGACTTTCATCATGGACACCGCGTGCATCCTCTACTTCCACTACACTAGCACCTCCATCAGTTGCTACCTCCAGCTGTGATACAAGAAAGCAGGCACAACCTCCACTATCTGCCAAGAGCGCACCTGCCGGGCCTACACAGAGCTCTTCTTCTTCCATGGCATCAACCGGGCACACAAGTGATATTATTTGTCGTCGTTGTAAGGGAAGAGGTCATTATGCGAGAGAATGCAAATCTCAGCGTGTGATGATTGCTACTGAGGATGGTGGGTATGAGTCCGCTAGTGACTATGATGAGGAGACGTTGGCTCTTATTACACGTGAAGAATACGGTGGAGATGATTCTGATCATGAGACGCAATACATGGCTCCTGAAGACGCTGGCAGGTATGAATGTTTAGTTGCTCAACATGTTTTGAGTGTGCAGGTCACACAAGCTGAGCAAAATCAGAGGCACAATTTGTTCCATACCAAGGGAGTTGTGAAGGAACGTTCTGTGCGCGTCATCATAGACGGAGGGAGCTGCAACAACTTGGCTAGCATGGAGATGGTGGAGAAGCTTTGTCTCACCACAAGACCACATCCACATCCTTACTCCATCCAATGGTTCAACAACAGCGGCAAGGTTAAGGTAACACATACTGTTCGTGTGCATTTCAGTATCTCTACATATGCTGATTATGTTGATTATGATGTGGTACCTATGCAAGCATGTTCCTTATTACTTGGTAGACCATGGCAATTTGATAAAAATTATGTACACCATGGTAGAAACAATCAGTATACTCTTGTTCATAAGGATAAAAATATTACTTTGCTTCCTATGACTCCTGATTCTATTTTGAAAGATGATATTAATAGAGCTAATAAAGCAAAACAGGAGAAGAATAAGAGCGAAAATCAGATTGTGGCAAAAGAATTTGAGCAACAAATGAAGCCTAATAATAAACCATCTAGTGTTGCTTCTGAAATAAAATGGAAAAGTGCATGTTTATTTGCCACCAAATCTGATATTGATGAGCTAGATTTCAGCAAATCTGTTTGTTATGCTTTTGTGTGCAAAGAGGCATTATTTTCATTCGAGGACGTGCCTTCCTCTTTGCCTCCTGCTGTCACTAACATTTTGCAGGAGTTCGCTGACGTCTTTCCACAAGATGTGCCACCGGGATTACCGCCTATTCGAGGGATTGAGCATCAGATTGACTTAATTCCCGGTGCTTCACTGCCAAACCGTGCGCCATACCGTACCAATCCAGAGGAGACGAAGGAGATTATGCGTCAAGTACAAGAGCTGCTCGACAAAGGTTATATACGCGAATCCCTTAGTCCTTGTGCTGTTCCTATTATTCTAGTGCCGAAAAAGGATGGTACATCACGTATGTGTGTTGATTGTAGAGGCATTAATAATATTACTATTCGTTATCGTCATCCTATTCCTAGGCTAGATGATATGCTTGATGAATTGAGTGGCTCTACAATATTCTCCAAAGTTGATTTGCGTAGTGGATACCATCAAATTCGTATGAAATTGGGAGATGAATGGAAAACAACATTTAAAACTAAGTTTGGTTTATATGAGTGGTTATTCATGCCTTTTGGTTTAACTAATGCACCTAGTACTTTCATGAGATTAATGAACGAAGCTTTACGTGCTTTCATTGGACGATTTGTGGTAGTTTACTTTGATGACATATTGATTTATAGCAGATCTTTGGAAGAACATTTGGAACATTTACGTGCTGTTTTTATTGCTCTACGTGATGCACGTTTGTTTGGTAACCTTGGGAAGTGCACCTTTTGCACCGACCGAGTATCTTTTCTTGGCTATGTTGTTACTCCACAGGGAATTGAAGTTGACAAAACCAAGATTGAAGCTATTGAGAGTTGGCCGCAGCCCAAAATGGTCACACAAGTGAGGATTTTTCTTGGCCTCGCTGGATTCTATAGGCGTTTTGTGAGAGATTTCAGCACCCTTGCTGCACCTCTCAACGAGCTTACAAAGAAGGATGTGCCTTTTGTTTGGGGTACCGCATAGGAAGAAGCCTTCACGGTATTGAAAGATAAGTTGACACATGCTCCTTTACTCCAACTTCCTGATTTTAATAAGACTTTTGAGCTTGAATGCGATGCTAGTGGAATTGGATTAGGAGGTGTGTTATTATAAGATGGCAAACCTGTTGCATACTTTTCTGAAAAATTGAGTGGGCCTAGTCTGAATTATTCTACTTATGATAAAGAATTATATGCTCTTGTTCGGACTTTAGAAACATGGCAACATTATTTATGTCCCAAAGAATTTGTTATACATTCTGATCATGAATCTTTGAAACATATTAAAAGTCAAGGTAAACTGAATCATAGACATGCTAAATGGGTTGAATTCATTGAGACTTTCCCTTATGTCACTAAACACAAGAAGGGTAAAGAAAATGTTATTGCTGATGCATTGTCTCGTCGCTATACTATGCTTTCACAACTTGACTTCAAAATATTTGGTTTGGAGACCATCAAAGATCAATATGTGCATGATGCTGATTTTAAAGATGTATTGCAGAATTGTAAAGAATGAAGAACATGGAACAAGTTCGTCATTAATGATGGATTTGTGTTCCGTGCTAACAAGCTATGCATTCCAGCTAGCTCTGTTTGTCTTTTGTTGTTGCAGGAGGGGCATGGAGGAGGACTAATGGGACACTTTGGCGTGAAGAAGACGGAGGACGTACTTGCTACACATTTCTTTTGGCCAAAGATGAGACGGAATGTTGAGCGTTTTATTGCTCGCTGCAATACATGTCAAAAAGCTAAGTCACGACTCAATCCTCATGGTTTATATATGCCTTTGCCTGTACCTAGTGTTCCTTGGGAGGATATATCTATGGACTTTGTTTTAGGTTTACCTAGAACAAAGAAGGGGAGGGATAGCATATTTGTTGTCGTGGATAGATTCTCGAAAATGGCACACTTTATACCATGTCATAAAAGCGATGCTGCTGTTAATGTTGCTGATTTGTTCTTTCGTGAAATTATTCGCTTGCATGGTGTGCCAAATACTATTGTTTCAGATCGTGATACTAAATTTCTTAGCCACTTTTGGAGATGTTTATGGGCTAAGTTGGGGACTAAACCGCTTTTTAGTACTACTTGTCACCCCCAAACTGATGGCCAAACTGAAGTAGTCAATAGAACATTGTCTACTATGCTTAGGGCTCTTTTGAAGAATAATAAGAATGCTTGCCTCATATTGAATTTGCTTATAATCGTTCATTGCATTCTACTACTAAGATGTGCCCTTTTGAAGTTGTGTATGGTTTCCTACCTCGTGCACCTATTGATTTGTTGCCTCTTCCATCTTCGGAGAAGGTTAATTTTGATGCTAAACAATGTGCTGAATTGATTTTAAAAATGCATGAGTTAACTAAGGAAAACATTGAGCGTATGAATGCCAAATATAAACTTGCTGGAGATAAGGGTAGAAAACATGTTGTGTTTGCACCTGGAGATCTTGTTTGGTTACATTTGCATAAGGATAGATTTCCTGATTTGCGCAAATCAAAGCTCATGCCACGGGCTGATGGTCCCTTTAAGGTGTTAGAGAAAATAAATGATAATGCATATAAACTTGAGCTGCCTGCAGATTTTGGGGTTAGTCCCACTTTTAACATTGCAGATTTGAAGCCTTATTTGGGTGAGGAAGATGAGCTTCCGTCGAGGACGACTTCATTTCAAGAAGGGGAGGATGATGAGGACATCAATACCATTGTTACACCCACAGCCCCTGCTACTATACATACTGGACCAATTACTAGAGCTCGCGCACGCCAACTAAATTACCAGGTACTTTCGTTTCTTGGTAATGATTCTAATGTTCATGAGAATATGATGCTGCCTAAATTGGATACATTTGTTTTGCTTACAAATGAAGGGCCTAGCTTGGAGAAGGATGGACATTGGAGCACGAACAAGAATGGAGATGATGGCATGCGCAAGGGGAACAAGAACGGAGTTACAAGTGATGATTTCAGGACTTTGAAGCCACCATAATGGGTGCATGAAGCCTTGGACAAAATATACAAGATGCCACTTCATAAATTTCGTCCCGAGGCTATTCTAGGTGCTGCGTCACCTTATTATTGGGCCAGGCCCATGTAATTTCAAAATAAATAAGTATAGGCTATTTTTAGAGTCCGTATGTGTGGGGAAACAAGAGATAGGGTTGATTTCGGACCCCTCCATCAAGGGCCACGAAATTCCCCCCCTCTTCCTCCATATATACAGCCCTTAGGGCACTGTTTAGACTTTGGGTTTTGATTAGATTAAAGTTCGCCATAGCTGCAACTTCGCGTACTTCGTTTGTGTTGAATGACCAGACAAAGACATCACAGAACCCCACATTGATCAATAAAGCTTTCATCTTATATTCGCAATATCCAGATTGCAATCTCAGTTTCTTGCTTGTTCTTCGTTTGCTCGCAGGAAATAGACCCTCGTGGTCAGGTTGATCGTGCTCCGGCGTGGTCAATAACCTCTCGGAGTTGGTTTAGCGATTGCTAAGGCGCGACGTCCTCGCACGTTCGTAATCGGATCGTCAAAGTTGACTTCCACCAAAAGACAGGACACCTTTGCCTCTATCACATCCTATGATGTCTGGGTAGATTTTTGTTGTCCTATCGGTAATTGGTGAATTGCTATGATTGGTTTAATTTGCTTGTGGTTATGTTACTGTCCTTTGGTGCCCATCATATGAGCGTGCTTGTGGATCACACCATAGGGCTAGTTGTATGTTGATAGGACTATGTATTGGAGGGCAAGAGTGACAGAAGCTTTAACCTAGCATAGAAACTGATGCATACGCGATTGAAGGGGGACCAATATATCTTAATGCTATGGTTGGGTGTTACCTTAGTGAACGTTAGTAGTTGCGGATGCTTGCTAATAGTTTCAATCATAAGTGCATAGAATTCCAAGTTAGGGATGACATGCTAGCAGTGGCCCCTCCCACATAAAACTTGCTATCGGTCTAGTAAAGTAGTCAATTGTTTAGGGACAATTTCACAACTCCTACCACCACTTTTCCACACTCGCTATACTAACTTTATTATGTCTTTATCTAAACAGCCCCTAGTTTTTTTTACGTGCTCTTTATATTTTTGCAAACCTATCCAACAACACCTACAAAGTCCTTCTAGTTTCATACTTGTTTTAGGTAAAGCGAACGTTAAGCATGCGTAGAGTTGTATCGGTGGTCGATAGAACTTGAGGAAATATTTGTTCTACCTTTAGCTCCTAGTTGGGTTCGACACTCTTACTTATCAAAAGAGGCTACAATTGATCCCCCATACTTGTGGGTTATGATGCCATCTCTATGATCTCGGGTCAAGATCCTCTGTTAGTGTGGGAAAGTTGTGACACCCCGCGACCGATGCTCCAGAAGACTTCCAGCTATTCTGAGTTTCGCCCTGTGATTTACTTTTGCTTGTTGCATTCATCTTCGCATCATTCGCATTGCATCGGCACTCTGTGTCATCATTTTTTTCAAAACATACATCTGTTAGTAGTCGCCACTTCTCTTCGTCATTTTCGTTGACCATTCCAAAAGTAACCGCAGTTGCACATGACCACCTAACATCTCTGCACAGCATACATTTCCCTCCTTGCAACTTGTCTGAAACTTCCCCGAACCTGAACCGGGCATCATGACCGATGGGTCCGGATTATCTCGAAACATTCCTAAAATATCCTCGGTTTCTTATTTGGACTCCCTAACCTATTTTTTTCGGCCCGTCTGATTACGATCGAAGGGGCCGAATAGCCGCTAAGCTAACCCACCTGCTATATATATTATATATCGGATCAACCCCTAGACCAATCCATAAACCTAGGAAGTTGTCTCATCCACCGCCGCCACTCCTCCTGTTTCGTCCTCCTTGGATCCCCTCCCGATCCAAATCCACTCGCTCCTCCTCAATTTCCACCTCCAGCCAACCAGTGCCCGCCTCTCTGATCTCTCGCGGCCGCAGCCCCTCGCCTCCCTCCGCGGTCTGGCCCGAGCCAGTGCTCATCCACCAGCAGGCCCAACGCCGCCGTCCAGCGCTTCCCCGACAACCTACAGGACCAGGCACCATCTCCGCCCGATGCCTCCTCCTTCCCATGTTGATTCCCTCTGGATCCCTCTCTCGTTCTCTTAGTTTCCTCTCTCTATCACTCTGGTTCACAAGAACGTCGCCATGTTCGCCGCCTCGAGTCCCTGCCACCACTGAAGTCCCGCCCGAGGCCATATCGGTGCCCTGCCTCCATTCCCGCGCCGATTCCTCGCGTCCCCTCGCTGTATGCCATGGCCTCCGCCGCCCTGGACTGGGTCCAGCGGGTTCCCATGCGCCCTCGCCCCTGAATCCTTGCCGGAATTGGAGCCCTGCAGCTCTGCGCACCAACCTCCCCTGGTACCTCCACCTCGTCCCCGTCATCCTTCAGCTATTTGCTGCTCCGGTCTCCTCCTTCTCCGTGTTCTCTTCCTCCTCTCTCTCACACCGTCCCCATCCTCTCTCTTCCCAATAGGTAGCCGTGGCTGCCTCCCTCGAGCATTAGCCCCGCCGCCATCCCGCAGGTCGCCGTCCTGCCTCCCCTTCGATCCTCCCATTGATCTTGGTCACCTTGCTCTCCCGTTGTCGTCTGCCCGCAGGGAACGAGGAGCGCGTCGCTCCGACTCATGGACCTTGTCCCTCTGCACCTTGTCTTCGACCAACTCGACCACCAGATCCAGCCGGCCTCCGCCGCCCTTGCCCGTTCCCGGCCGGTTCCCACCGGCAGGGCCCGTCCCCGCCTCCGGTGCCCCCAGTTCTAGGCCACCATTACTCTGCTTCTTCTCGAGCAGAGGACCGCGCCTGCAAACCTCTGCCTCGCCCGCTCGTCCCAGCCGCGTGTTGACCTCTAGCGTCGACTGCGTGCGTGGGCTGCATCCCGCACCAAGCCCAGCCAGCCAGGTTGCCTTGCCTCTTCACCGACCTGGGCTATTATCGAATTCTGCGAATTTAGCTATTATCGAGAGTTTACATATTTGCAGAAAAACCCTTCATGTTCATGCATTTAATATCTCACAAACCGTGCATCGGTTTAAACTGATTTTAACATGTAAAATTCTTAGAATTGTGTTTACTTTCATAATATCCACTTTCATCCATATTAAGATGCTTAACTTGCTGTTTGCTTAATTTGCATAAATGACACGCTAAAATGGTTTATTTCATAACTAAATAACTATAGCTTCAAATTAAATAAACTTTATTTGTAAATGGGGTGAAAAAATGCAAAGATTAACATGATGCACTTACTTTGCATGTTTAACAACTTTAAAATATGGTTTAGGGCAGAACAGTACCAAATTCTAAATATCCACATGGGGATTTACCGAAATTGTTGTTTCTTCTTTCCGGCCTCATTTAAATTACCTAGATAGGTAGTTTGCTCATGCTTCACCTCTTGCCATGTTAACCAACATTTAATATTAATGGGTACATAACCGAGAGTGAAGTAAATAATTCTAGTGTGGTGTTTTGTCAATATGCAACTCGTTGCATATTGAGCTCCACTTAATTTGTAGTGTCGATTGTTGCACTTTGCCATGCCATGCATATTTAAACCTGACATGCATCATACTTGATTGTGCATCATGCCATGATTATGCTTGTTGGTTTACCATGTGTTTTCTTCTTTCCGGTTGTGCTTCTTCTTGATAGTTCCGGTAACGTTGCGATTGTGAGGATCCGAACTTGTAACGCCCCGGACACACCCGCCGGTGGTTGTTACTCCTGGCGGGATCTAGACTCCCCCCACAGATCAATACTAGTCTTTTCTGCGCACTTTGTCCCCACTCGTGCGCACCCAGAGCAACTTCCCGGTCGGTCACCCATCCTGAAATTACTCCAAGCTGAGCACGCTTATCTTTGGAGTTCTTTCCGAATGGGCTCCCGGAAAAGAAGGAATTCCTTATTGATTTGAGTAGTCTATCATCCCTACCTAATAAGCCAGGCTATCACATACACTCCCACTCAGAGGAACCGACGTCCTCGTCGGGCCACAGGAATGTTCCCTCTTGGCACATACATCTGTGCATCCAGTCCGACACATGTGCCATGCCATGTGCCACGACAGGTCACAAACGTCATGCACAACATGACCGCGCACCTTTCCGCAAACATCCATGTAACTGTGAGGGTCAGCTCTGGTACCAACTTGTAACGCCCCAAACACACCCGCCGATGGTCGTTACTCCTAGCGGGATCTAGACTGGCCCCATAGATCAATACTATTCTTTTTTGCACTTTGTCCTCACTCGTGTGCACCTGGGAGCAACTTCCCGGTCGGCCACCCATCCTAAAATTACTCCAAGCTGAGCACACTTAATTTTGGAGTTCTTTCCGAATGGGCTCCCGAAAGAGAAGGAATTCCTTATTGATATGAGTAGTCTATCATCCCTAATAAGCCAGGATATCACATCAGTGGTGGCCTTGGCCTTGATGGAGGCCGCCCACGACCATGTCGAGGCCGCCCACGCCCAGCTCATGGTGGTCACCACACAAATCGAACGAAACTTCTCCGACAATGGTCGACAACTCACATCCAAAGAGTTGGCAATCGTCGAGAGCGTTCGAGCAGCCGTCCGTTCCTCCACGGCATACCTTGCCATGCCGGAGCTTGTCCAAGCCCTCTACCTCCCACGTCCAGCTCGTGGCGGCCTTTTCCAAAGAGATGGCGGACGCGGATGGCGATATGCTTGCCGAGTATGGTGTGATGAATGCCAAGGAGCCCCTTCCCCAGGAGATCGTCGGGCGCGACCTGGACATGGAGGAGGCGGCGGAGATCGACGAGCACCAGCTGTACTAGTACTCTTTGTTTTGTTTATTTAAGAGCATCAATCTTTAATTTGTTAGAGTAATGTTTAGGTCAGCTAGCTCTGTTTAATTGCTGACCTTGCTCGATTAAGAAGTGCGGGTGTGCTGTAGTCTTCTTTGTGTGCCCAAATTATGTAATGACATGGATAACCATTGTAACCAGGGAAATTCTAACCAAAATTTGCACGTTCAAACTCATCAGACATGGGTTAAGATCTATGAATCCTTTGTGATGTTCACATATCATACACAGTGTTGAATAAGGGATCATGTCTGATGACACTTTGCGCGCCAGGTTTTCGCTGCATCAATCCAATTTTTTTGGCTTCCTCAGAAATATCTACCTCCCCGCCCCCTCCCCTTACCAAAAGCCACATTTCCTCTTTTTCCGCCTTCCTTTCCAAGTTGAAACCTTCACTCCATGCTTGCAGCGCCGCCTCCTCGCCAGCGACCCTCCTTCATGCTGCTCGGCCTCGTCGATCCAGGCAGGTAATCCACACCGGACCCCCATCCTCCTCCTTCTTCCACATCCCACATGCCCCGACCGCAGGCGCAACACCTTCCACCCAAATCACAGACCCCTCCCTCAAATAAGCGTCGCCCTAAGTCATGGTGCATGCAGTATAGCCAGGAGCTCAAGGAGCATTTGGTAGCGGAGAAGCAAATCATGGCCGCACGCGCGGATGAGGTTGCTATGGCTGCCATTCGTGCCGACCCCTAGATCTTGGTGGAGCACCTCGCCGTCGAGGCCACCATCGACGTCTCGCACGTCGATGCTTTGAACGACAGTTCGTGGCGTTTTCTCGAGGCCACCGTCGGTGCCTTCGACGAACACTATGAGGTGTTTTCTCAGCATGCCCGTGCTTGCCTCAACTCGAGAGCCAGCAGCTTGGTGCCTAGAGCAGCTCAGGCAACTCACCACTACGACGAGTGCACCCAGGATGTGGAGGCCTCGCCCTCTTCCATGTCCAAGGAGCCAATCATCATCGATATCTCTGACGATGAGGAGTAGCTTGTCTTATTAGCTCACTATAAGGAACTATGTTCAGTTTACTAGCTATGTCGGTTAAGCATGCTCGATTTACCCATTGCATGTGATGCTCCTGCCTTTCCTTAACAAATTCTAGTGAATTGTCCTATCTACTTTTACCATGCAATCTGTTGATCTAGTGTATATGTTCTATATGGCGTGCAATGTGGTGCTCACTTATTAACTGTTTGGTTAATTAGTTGTCATGTTCAGTTAACTGTTTGGTTCAATTCTGCAAATGTGATGTTCAATTCTTCAGGGTGCAATTTTTTATTGTCTTCCATGTGAGAAATAAATCGAATTTATCTTTACAAAATACATGAGAAACAAATACAATTGCTATATTTCCAAGTTGTCAAGCATGCTTGGTTTGGTTGACTGTCTGATCTTCTAGTATGTTATACATTGTGCAATGTGGTTCTCAGTTAATGTTGGTTCATTTGTTGTGGTGTTTAGTTTATGGGATTTTTATTTCTGTGCCCCTGGTTCCTTAATTCTACTCATTCATCCCCACACTCTTAACTTTTGCTCACTTTTCCCCACTCTCTTGCCCAAAACTCTCAGAACTGGTCACAGCGAACGTTGCCGTCGGGTCAAAGGCTTGACCGTTAACTCTGACTAGTGGGGCCGCATAGGGCGGAGTCAACATTTTGACTGTTACGTGATAACTAGTGGGGCAGCAAAACTGACACTCACTATAACCTGAATCAGATCCAGTCGCTTCCGCGCCGCCCCCTCTGCCGCCGTCGTGTCGCCTCTGCCGCCGTCGTGCCGCCTCCACCGCATCTACCCTCTCTCCCCATCTAGGATTAGGAAGCGATGTCAGGGGGCACCCCGTCCGGCCCATCGACCATGGAGATGATTCGGTCGAATCAGAGGCTGATAATTCATGGATTCCACCTGGGTAAGCATCGCTTTCCTCTCAAATTGATTAGGAGATCCGTAAATTAGGCTGTATTTGACCACCGTTGTCGTGAATCGGTGCAATTTATCTAAAATTTTTAGGCCTAATTGCGCACTTTATCTTATTTCAATCGAATAGGGTTGTCCTGCACTTGCTTTTTGGCCGGCGGTTAGAATGGAAACTAGCAAGCTGCATGGAACTAAACCGTGTGTGATTTCTGGATTTTTCTATCCTAAAGTGGTAGAAACCACCGTTTCGTTTAGAGATTTTCGTGAGGCACTCTGTTGTGAGTATCCGTGGAGCCCTGCCGATGCTGTTGAACTGAGATATTTTGATAGTACCGAGCAGAAATTTCTCCCATTAACTTGTGATGAGCATCTGGGATTGCTATTTAGTTTAAATGCTGGCAGCCATTTCGGTAAAATCCATATCGGTGTGCTTGAGGCACGCAAACAACATATCCCGAAGGGTGTTCAGACATCATCTATCTCTGCTAATAGCGAGCGTCCTCGCACTCCTTATAGGTCGAGACCAAGTAAACCTAGTGGTTCTGAAAGCCACAACATGTGAGCTGCCGCTAATTCTGCCACTTCTCCTCTCCCTTCTGCACCTGATGTAGAAGTAGATGCAGAGCCTGATAAGGAAGTGCCTCGACATGATGATGAGCATGAGATTCTATTCCCTGAACTGGTAGATAGAGTCAGTCAACAGGCAGTGGAAGATGAATATGCAGAGGAGCCTAGCAGCCATGCTAGATTTGATGACACTGATGATGAAGAGAGGGAGGAGAACATCGACTCCTTAGTTTTACAAGAATATGATGGTGAGGACATGCCAACAATTGAGTGGAACAGGGAGAATCCTGACCTTACTCCAGGAACCGTATTCGAGTCAATGGTGGACTGTCGTAATGCAGTGACTACATGTTGCATTCTCACTGAAAACTCTTATGAGATTGATAGGAGTGTGCCAGGAAGATTCACTGTTCATTGCCCTTATGATAGGTGTAGGTGGAGGTTGCATTCACCCACTATGCGAAAGAGCAAATTGATTCAGGTATTACAACTGAATATTGTTATCAGATTATTTATCCATTCTATATTCAGATCATGTGTACTGTTTCTTGATTGTATTTGACATCATTTTTCATTTTGTTTCAGTTAAAAAGCAACCTTCACTGGCACACTTGCCCACCTAGAGGGGGAGGGGGAAAGGACAAATCTAAGCTTGCAAAGACTAGGTGGGTGGCAGATGCAATCTTGGATTGGGTGAGGGAAACACCAACAATTGGTCCAACATCACTCCATGGGAAGCTATTTGAGAAGTACAAGATTAATGTACAATACATGAAGATTTTCTATGCTAAGGAAAGGGCTCTTGATAGGATTAATGGTCCATGGAATGAGAGTTTTCAGTTGTTTTACACCTTCAAAGCTAAAGTGGAGACGGCTAGTCTAGGGAGTGTTGTAGAGATTGACAAGCATATAGTTAAGTACAAATTAAAAGGGAAGACAATGGAGAAGGAGTGCTTTAGGAGGGCTTTGTTTGTTTCAAGGCTTGCTGGTAGGGGTTTATGAATGGTAGTAGCCCCTATTTGACTGTCGATGCGACTATTTTGAATGGAAGATGGAGAGGCCAGCTAGCAGCAGCTTCTGCAGTTGATGGACACAACTAGCTATTCCCAGTTGCATTTGGTGTGTTGGAGGTAGAGAGTGAGGAGAGTTGGGTCTAGTTTCTGCAGCATTTGCGCAACATTATAGGTACACCCTCAGGTTTAGTTATACACACAGATGCTTGCAAGGGTTTAGGAACTCCAGTAGAAATTGTATTCCCTGGAGTGGAACATAGGGAATGTATGCGACACCTAGTGCATAATTTTAAAAAGAAATTCAAAGGCAAAGTGTATGATGAGAATCTATGGCCAGCATCATACACATGCAGCTTGAGGAAGCATTAGCACCATTTGAGAGTGTTGTATGCTCATAATCCTTTGGTGAAGGAGTACATGGATGAACATCGTGGAAAGTTGTGGTCAAGAAGAAAATTCAATGAAATCTGCAAACTAGACTATGTGACCAATAACCTCGTTGAGTGTTTCAATGCAAAGTTCAAGTCAGTGAAAGGGCTTTTGTTGTGGCAAGCATTTGATAAGATCAGGCAGATGATCGTGTTAAAGATGGCTCTTCGTAAAATAATCGCAGAAACACAATATGTTGGCCATCTTATGCTCCCATCTATGATTAAGTCATTGCATGCCAAGTCAAGAGGACTAAGAATGAAATGCATTCGACCGTCGACATACGAGGATAAGGTGACATACACTGACAGTAAAAATAGGGAATGGAGATATCCAGTGAACCTTGCAACCAATGAATGCAGCTGTAGGCAATGGCAGATCCACAGGAAGTCGTGCATACATGCCCTACATCTCATGACTATTATTGGAGGTGAAGATGGTGAAGTTGATCAGTATTGCTCTGAATATTTCTCTGTTGCCAAATTTAGGGCTGCTTATGCTGAAAATGTGCATGCACTCGTGGGAAAAGACCAATGGAACATAGTAGACCCAGGGTTCAAACTCCATTCTCCTGTACTGACTAGACCACCAGGAACACCAAGGAAAAATATGATACACTACAAAAAATACACTTCCGTGATGATATGTGTTTGTCACAGTAGGTCGCGTTTTTTGTCATGCATGTACATCCATGACGATATTATGACAGAATCAAGATAGTCATACCTGTGCTATCATAGAAGTGTTCCATGACATTACCAAAATTATCATCATGGAAACGTCCACTTCCATTACAATAAATCGCGCGTCACAGAAGTTCTTTCGTCAAGGGTGACCGGCACGTGGCATCCACCGCAACAGAACGAAATTAAGCTATCAGGTCCGGTTTTGGATCTGATAACCCGTTAACAGCCCCGACCAATGGGGATTTTCCACGTGTAAAATCATCATTGGCCGGAGGAAACACGTGTCGTCTCACCGTTGGGACAGATGTCATCCACTATTTGGACACAAGGTGCCTATGATATGTCGACATGTGGCATGGCCCAACAGAGGCCCATTCCTGTGAAAAGGCCGGCCCATTTGACTTGGTCAAAAGGTGGCGGGCCGGCCCACGGAAAGCCTGTTAACGGCATGTTCGCATATAGCCCATTTACAGCCTGCTAACTCACGACCCATTACGGCCTAATGGTATTAGGCTCTATAGCGTCATCTGGGCCATCCAATATGATTCCAGCCTATTGTAACTTCCGGCACATGTATGGCCCATGACATCTTTTGGCCCATACGAGTCCCTTTGTAACTCTTGGCCCATTAACGACCCGTGGTGAAACCGGCCTGTGATGAACAGTGCATCGCTTTATACCCATTAGCGGCCCATTATTCCATTGGGTCGTTTCTAGCCCGTGTTACCATCCGGCCTTCTCAGGGCCCATTTATTCTTGGGCTCATTTCCAGCATTCGGTTACTTATGGCCCGTTACTGTCCTTTTCTGCTTGTGGGCCAAATTCAGCCCGTGGATACAGTCGGCCCGTTTGTGGGCGGTTAATCTATTGGGACATTTTCATAGCATCATCAAAAACGACCTATTAACGACCCATTATGGTTAGCCCATAAAACATATGATTTCCACTCTAGCCCGTTTATGACCCATTAAAGGCCCGTACAAGGCCCATAGATGAGTCGGCCCGTACAAGGCCCATGGATCCTACGAGACATAGAAGGCCCATGGATCTGACGACTCGTTGAAGGCCCATGGATCCGATGGCCCATTGAAGGCCCATGGATCTGACGGCCCATAGAAGGCCATGGATCGTCCATCCCGTAGATGGACCATGGATCGTACGGCCCGTTGAGGGCCATGGTCACTACAATGACTACAAAAAAAGACACATCCTTGACATTTTGGTCCGAACGAAACTTTTCTCTGTCATACTTATGACACTTCTATGACGATAATTGTGACAAGACCCGGTATCATCATAGATGTGGTGGGCTCCTACTTCTATGACAGAAAATGGACTTTTCGTCCTGGGCGGGCTGGAGACGCAGCTGCATGACATTCTTTGGGCCGTCCATGATGGAAAAAACCGTGGTAGAAGCGAGGGCGAGGAAAATTTCGGCAAGTTCCCGGTTACGGTGGGAGGTCGGGGGCCGAGCGATGCACGTTACTCTCGTACACGTACGCGCGCGTGTGTGAGGCGTTGGCTCTAAGTGAACCCGAGGGAGGCGTTGGGCTCTAACTGAACCCGAGCAATTGCACTGCAGGCTACACGTTACTGAACCCGAGCGATCGGTCGATGGCTGTTAACTGAACCTGATCGAGCGATTCCTTCGCTATTGCTGCTAACTGAAGTCGATCGATGCTGCCTCTGAATGAACAGTGAGCATTGCGGGGGGGGGGGGTGGATGAAAAGTGAGCAGTGGGGGTGGATGAACAGGACCCCGATCGATCGAGCCAGTTGGGGCTGGATGAACAGGACCCCGTGGAGGGTTGGATGAACAGTAGACGGTGGAGGGGTGCTCGTGGAGGGCTGGATGAACAGTAGACGATGGAGGGGTTCCCGTGGAGGCTGGATGAACAGGAGCCCGTGGAGGCTGGAGGAGGTCGACGGTAGCCCGTGGAGACTGGAGGAGGTCGATGGTGGACATGAACAGTATCACGTGGAGTCCCGTTTTGCGGTACGCCACACCCCTCCCGATGAACAGGACCCTCGTTTCGACTGTAGCGCTCCAACACAAGTCCGTTTCGTCCGTTTTGCGGTACGCCACACCCCTCCCGATCAACAGGACCCCCGTTTCAACCGTAGGAGGTCCGTTTCCTCTGTTTTGCGGTACGCCAGACTCCTCTCGATGAACAGGATCCTGTTTCGAACGTGGCCGGTCGAACACAAGGCCGTTTGCTCCGTTCTGCGGTACGTCGGGCCTCATTTCCATCGCCTGTTCCGTCCAAGCCCTCCCGATGAACACGACGATGCATTCCGTTCCGACCCAGCCGGTTGGCTCCCTATAAACACGGCAACGATGCTGTTTCTCTATTCCGACCCAGCCATGTACACGAGCCCTGGCCGTACGTATGCGCGAGTAGTTCGAGACCCCGCCCGTATGTACGTACGTGGCCGTATTTTCTTTCTTGCACCCTGGCCGTTGTACGTACGTGTACATGCTATGTGCGCGCCTCTACTACGACACGTGCACGCCTCTACTAAGACACGTGCGCGCCTCTACATCGACCAGTATGTACATACACGTTCGCGACCAGAATGACAATGCTACGTACGCTTCGACCAGGTGGGTCCCGACTGTCAGGCACTTCCTTGCGTGCGAAGATGTAGCTGGTGGGTCATAGCAGTCAGGGGGGCGAATCAGTTTTTTTTGGACACACTTCCTTGCGTGCGAAGATGTAGCTGGTGGGTCCCAGCAGTCAGGGGGGTGAATCGTTTTTTTCGGATGCACTTCCTTGCGTGCGAAGATGTAGCTGGTGGGTCCCAGCAGTTAGGGGGGCGAATCATTTTTTTCGGACGCACTTCCTTGCCTGCGAGGATGTAGCTGGTGGGTCCCAGCAGTTAGGGGGGAAACGTTTTTCCGCGAAATACAGTGGCCCGTCCGGAGGGTCCCAGCTGTTAGGTGGAGGAATCATTATTTTCCGCGTAATAAGGAGGCACTTCCATGCTGCAGCCGTGGACCCAGCTGTCAGCCTCTCCATGTACAGTCCACGTCCGATGGAAGTCGTTCCTTGACCACGTTGACCACGCCGCGCCAAGAGCACCACGGCGGTGGACGACGGCAAGGCCTAGGAAGGGGACGACGCGGAGTCGGGGAAGACGGGGCAGTGGATGCCCACGCAAAGAGGAGTACGAGGGTTCACTGGTTCGGCTGCGCTATGAGGCTCCCGTCGCCGCAGAATAATAGGGGGTGTGGGTGAGTGGAAGGATGGCCTGGCCAGCGGTGGGAGTAGTAGGGGGCGGTGAGGCCTCCGCGGCAGCACAGCCGGCCACGGGAGGCAGGAGCAGGCGGCACGACCGGCGCTGCTTTGGGCGGCTGGAGCAAGAAGACCAGAGGTTGAAGAAGCACGACGATCGTTGGATTGACATCGTATGGTCACTTCAGCTAGACTCGTTTATATTGACTAAGTTGACAAAGCCATTGGTACGTCAACTCGTAGGCCCACAGGTCAGCTTCCGAAATGGTGCCCCAGATGTCAGGGGGAGGAATCATTTTTTGGGCGGGTGAAGCTAGAATATCCGAGATTGAAGAAGAAGCACGGCATCCATTGGATGGACATCCAACGGCCACTGCTGCTAGAACCGTGTGTTGAATATAAGTTGATAAAGCCTTGCATACACGTCAACTCTCTTTTTTAGGGGACACGTCAACTTAGTAAGGCCACAAGTGTGTGGCAGAGAACTTATAGCCCATTTGAGATTTGTAAGAATGTGCAGCCCATTTTTGAATTCTAATGGAATTTAATACAGCCCATTTACACTTTGTTAAAAGTACGACCCATTTCAACCAACTGTTCAAAACAGAATTCAATAAAATTTCCCACATTTTGATGGGATTCAAAATATTTTTATCCCGAAATTTCTAGTCAGATTAAATACAATTTCAATATAAATTTATATTACGTAAAAATCCAGAGAAACATTGTGCTCGCAACAATTAATGAAATAAAAAATTTCAATATCCAAAAATAATATTTATAAAGTAATTACGTGTTTAGTGCATTTTTTTATAGTTACTGCCCAGTTTTTATAATTATATCCCATTTATTAATTCTTAAAGCCCATTTTCTTGTTAAGCCTAATGCATCCCTCCTAGGAAAGATTTGCAGCCCAGCGGGGCGGAGAATAACAACTTGACCTTGCCTGGGTATTCCTAAAAAAATTATAGCTGGGCTAGCCATTTTCAGCTTGAAAAAAATTAATATCTGCGCTGGATATCTAGCCTGGGCTAGACAGGCCACAGCCCGCCCAGTTAATAACTGCAGCGATGTTTTCATTGTTGTTCAGAGGAGAAAAATTAATATCTGGGCTAAACATCAAAAAACTCTGCAGTGCTCACACCTCAAAAACACAAATACTGCTCGAGCTGCTTGGTCCCAGCTATCGGTCGTTTCTTGTGCAATTCTCTAGTTTATTGACTACATAGGTTGACAATGGTGTGGGACCGTGATGTCAAGAAACCAGGAGGAAGCAAAAAAAATATAGTTATATATATAAGGAGGCACTTGCGTACGTGAGGCTATGGCCCTGGTGGGTCCCCATTGTCATCCTCTCCAAGTAAAGTGATCTCCTCGCCCGCGCGCGCTTTCCGCCCGAAACAGTCAGCGCCGCCCGCCCCGCTTCCCGGTGCAGGCGATTGCTCCGCCTTCAAACGACACAAGTGTCGTCCGTCCATCTGCCGCCCACATTAATGATACACGGTTAACGAGGCGGCTACTCCGGCGCCACATGTCCGTCCCTCCGTTGCCCACCATTGCTACATAAACTGCTTCGCTGGCCATAGCCGCAGTCATCCGCATCCGTTCCCTTTCTCCTGTCCACACCACTACTGCCCACCATGGCTTCCTCGCGCTCCAGCGCTCTTCGGGACGGGCGGACAACGGACCACAAGGAGATGGCAGCCATTGCTGCCGACCGGCTGGCCGGCAGGCAGCCGGAGGACACGATGTCCCAATGGAGAACATGGTTGTTGACGATCCAGGGCCAACCCCCTCCTCTGCGCCATCCGTCGGTGCATTGCACCATGACCATCGGCGAGGCCCGTGCCCAATATATGGACACGGTGAGGCAGATGCGTGAGGAGCAGTTCCAGGAGGCGTAGGCCGCCGCCGCCTACAACCACCATCTCCTACAGGAGCACCTGTAGGCGGAGGAGCAGATCGCCGTGGAGCGGGCGGAGTAGGAGGCGCTGCTCGACTCGTACCGCTCCGCCCACGAGGGCCTCCTCGAGCGCTGGCGGTACCGCATGTGGGTGGTGGAGGCTGCGGCCGCCTACAAAGAGGGTGATGAAGCGGGCGAGGCGCTGTTTGGCGAGACCGAGGATGAGGCAGAGGACAATGCCGGCTCCGACGAGTGCCCGCTCTGCTGGCTTCGACGAGGCCCTGCTCCACCGAGGCCCCACAGCGCCAACAACGAGGCACAGGACACTGCCGGCTCCGTCGAGGCCCCGCCCCACCAATAACGAGGTAGAGGACATCGACGGCTCAGCGGAGGCCCCACCCTGCCGGCAACGAGGGGGAGGATTTCCACCGCTCCATCGAGGCGTCGCCCTCTGGCAACGAGACAAAGGACATCGCCGGCTCTGCCGAGGCCCCGCCCCGCTACCAACGAGGCCGCGCCACACAAAAAACAAGGAAGACTAGAACATGGTAGGTCGCCATCTCTCGGGTCCAAGTAAGGCCACTGCTGCTACCCTCCGGTTGAAGCCAAGCTAGGCGGGTTGACCGTTGACTTCTGGTTAGCTTCTTGGCGGTGACGTGGAGTCGGAGAGCTGTGTTGGAGAAGAACGCTGCTTCTACTTAACTGCTAGTGTAGTTGGCTGACTAACACGTGGGCTCGATAGGCCACATGTCAGTTATGCAACTGCACCTGCAGTTAAGTCACTGAAGCTTCTGTTCGGCTCAGCGGGACACAGGTGGGTAGCTTTGGTTAATTAATTATACCTCCAGCACACCCCTTTTTAGTTGAAGAATGTATGAATGTAATGAAATCCGGCATGTTTATATGAAATCCGACCGTGTATGAATGAATTTGTTTCGATTAGTTCAAATTCCTGTATCACTGGCATTGGATGAACATGCAAAACAATACGTACTAGCATTATTCCTAGGGTGATCACCTTGTTTGCAGCAGTTTCACATGTACTCCCTCCGGTCCTTTCTAGTCTGCATACAAGTTTTGTCTGCAGTCAAAGTATCTCTACTTTGACCAATCTTATAGAAAAAAGTATGCACTTTCACAATGTGCAAAGTAAAAAGGAACAGAAGGAGTACAAAGAGTTTGAGCAGCTTTTTAGCGTTTCTGTACATTGCAATCAAACACACAGGCTGGCATTCATAGAGAACATTCAAAACAATCGATGATTATGCATCTCAGCGACTCACATGTCAGAGGCAATATTTACTTCACAACTAAAGAATAAAGAAAAAATTGATCGACGCTGCTGACAGCAAAGGGCGTCCCATTCGAAAATATCAAATGCATGTCTTGCTAAAATCAATGAGCAAAATTTGACAAGGTTGTCCCATTCCAAAATATTAAATGCCTACGATTGTGGAATGGGTAGGGTTTGCCATCAGTTCGTACATTGACATGGCACCTCGTGCTAAATAAACCAGCTGTTCTTTTTGTGCAGTTCCACCAAAATCAACCAAATTCGCGCGTAGCTTGTATGATTTCGCCCTTATATGTTGCAACGCCTTGAACTAATCGGCACCTCCTTGCTTGTGGTGGAAATGAATGATTCGATGTATTCATGAACATTTTTTGTAGTTCCCATTGAAATCAAGCTGAGCACCCCTGTTTGCACAAATACAAAAAAGTGATTAGTATAAATCAAACTGTACTATGAATTGACAGTTTAAACAGGCACCTACATGGTCCATGTAGAGCACACTTTTAGAAAAATGGAACTCACCAGAAAGAATCCTAGAACAACATTGTACTCGCGCATCACAGCAAAAAAATGGAGATTTGTCAGTCCTTCTGAGCTGAAGTTAGTTTGGTCTTGTGGGGAGTAATGTAACCATCCTTCAACTGCTCCTTCTGATGAGAAGATAGATATGGCTTCTTCATCCTGGCATAATCGGAACTAGTCACTTCACGTACTCCATATTCTTCTTCAGAGGAAGATGATCCTGTTGTGCAAAGACAAGAGGACTACTAAATGCTAGCATCCCTGTTTGCTCGAAAAAAAGGAAAGGAAATATTTAAAACAGCACAGATGAAGCACTTCTCAAGGACAATACCACTTTTTCATGACAGTATCTAAACAGTAGCACAACACCAATAGAGATGACAAAGCTCAATCATATGGATGAAATCAGTGGGCGAGTACCAACCTTTGTCAGGAGGCTTATTGTGTAGAGCATACAGATGAAGCACTTCTCCGGAACCATCTGTTGCTATCTACGGTGGTGGCCATGCTTACTATATACTCCTCGATTAGTTTAATGTTTCCAACATCTTCTTGTGCAGTTCCACTAAAATATATGGTATCTTCAAAGAAGATCCCTGTTTGCACAAGTAGAGATAATTACGTATTACATTAAGAGTGGCATCAAATCAGTGGCAAAACAATTGCTCGTTCCAGCCATAGCAATAAATTAAGATGCAAAACTATATCATTACTTGTGTCATCACAGTTCCAGTGCTTCATTACAGCACCGGGAGTTGATTTTTGTTTTTCTTCCGCTTGTTCTTCCCCTTCATCACTTGGTTCAATAACAGACAAGCTTCGCCTTCAATGTAAGATTTGGCATGTCAATTAGGGAGCACAAGTATAGTACTAAACTTAATTTTCTGATGAAAGTGGCAAAATACAGGCCAACAGTTGTGAAATATCCTTATCTTACCTCAATGGGATATTACGGTGCACATACAGATTGGAAGTCTTGTCTCCATTTGTGCAGTTCACTAAAATCAAGCAACATTATCGTACAAGTAGCACAACATATGAAAGCACACTGCAGAATCATGTGAAAGAAGGCTAGTACTGACCTCTCATGATGCGGAATTCAAACAACTCACAAGAAGAAGATCTGAACCAAATTTGCCAACACGGATAGGAAGTAAGATCTCCTCTTGTGCAGTTCCACTAAGATCAAGCAATCAAGCAACGTTGTCGGTGTGACATTTTGGTTGAACTGCACAAAACACTCTTAAAACAAAAGTGTTTTGTGCAGTGCAACAAAAGGTCACAATGGCAACGAGGTGAAGTAGATAACCCTGTTTACACAGAGGTGCAAAGGAAACAATTAGTGGTCAATAACGGTGGATGACACAGAAGCCAACAAAAAGAAGCATCTACCTTATCTAAATGGGAAAGAAAGCAAGACAGTAGCATTTCTCAAACGGTGGCATTGATTAATATTAACATAGAGATTATATTAACAATAAAATTCGTTAAACATGTAATTTGCTTTTAACTATGGCATTGCATCAATTTTCCAGCGGCATTATTATAGGGTGTTTGTTTACAGGGACATTTTGGTGTAGGGACTAAAAAAACTCCATGTCAGTCCCATCTAAACCAAACAGGAGGGCTTTTAGGGACTAAAGTGGGCATTTGGGACTAAAGAAAGAAGACCCCGAGGGAGTCTTTTTGGGACTTTTTCCAACAGTTGCCCCTGCCACGCATCGCACCTTGTCTCTATTAGTTGATTACTAGGGGTAACATGGTCTTTTAGCATTTCATTTAATAACCTCTAGTCCATGTTTAGTCCCTGGAACCAAGCAGGTAGGCACTAGGGAGTTTTTAACCAAACATGGCCTTAGATTAGCAACAGCTAAAGAGTTGTACGGGACAGTGGACGCACCAGCACCATGTGCATCTACCGATGTACTGTGGTCATGCACAGTCTGTTGCAACAAAGAACAAACAACCAAGTAGCATATTTGTGTTGGTCCCGGTTTTGTTATCTTTAGACACCTTTCCCTATGTGAGTGCAGCAAATCTAGTCCTGCTCAAGTCTGTACTAGTACTTTCGCCCCTTCCTTTCCTCTTTGAACCACATCCTAGATTTATGCGATACAACTTTCCCCACTACTTCCCCCCATTCCTTTCCTCTTTGAACCACGTCCTAGATTCATGCTATACAACTTTCCCCCTTCCTTTCCTCTTTGAACCACGTACTAGATTCATGCTATACAACTTTTCCCACTACTTTCCCCCACTCCTTTCCTCTTTGAACCACGTCCTAGATTCATGGTATACATGCAGCTAGAGCAATGCATGTGGAATAAGTAAATTATACCTTAAGGTTCTTAGGCGTGGTTCGGTGGGCGACGGGACGGCGACGAAGAAGGAGGGGTCGGAGGCCCTCCCGCGCCGCCGCTAGGTGAAAGTAAACAGCTGCGCTGGTAGTGGATTCCCTCCCTCGCCGACGGCGACAGCGTTAAGCCTCCTTCCCTTCCCGGTGGACGGATCCTGCCGGCTCTTTGAGCAGCAGTGAGGGGTGAGAGAGGCCAACGAAGTCTTGTTTAGATCTGGAGAGGGAGAGAGAGTGTGAAGAGAGCAACTACAAGCGCTGAGGCTCCAGCGTGTATATATATATACTGGAGAGAGAGTGTGAAGAGTGCAAACCCTAGAAACCAAGTGCCGAGGCTACAACTTATATGTGATGAGGTGATTATACGGTCACTACGAGATCGTATAGCTCCGTATCCATCCATTTTTGACTAGTCAAAGAATCCTCCTGGCACAAATTATGCTCAAGTGTAGTTATCGAACCCGAGACCTCAAGTTTGATGAGCGAACAGGCTAACCAGCTACACAACCCTCCTGTTATGTTCAACGAGAGGAAAATAACCTTTTATACATTCCTGCATTCGTGTGACAAGCATGCCGTGTTTTTTTGTGTGTGTGGGAGTCATTGGGATTTCAATCATAATCGTGTCATGTGGCTTTGGTGGTAAGACTATCCACAGTGGTGCAGAAATAATGCAGCCTTAGTCACCTTACCTCTCTCCACGTAGTACGTTGGGTCCCACCAGTCAGAGGGTGAAACAAACAAATTAATAAGAAAAAATAAAAGCGCTAGCGGTGTATCTTACCTCACACATCTTGCTACTGCTTAGGAACACTGTCCAATTGATCCCTCAGTTCGCTCACGTACTATTTTAAGTGAATCCTTATTATAACATGCACACAATTTTGGGCACTTGTATTTGACCTAAGTCAGTGTGCCACCATATCTCGTATACTTACTACTCCCTCTGTCTAGGTGTAATAAGTCACGTTTGAAGGTGCAGCAGGACCAAGGTGCCTGCGTGTGCATGTGTGTGTGTGTGTGTGTGTGTGTGTGTGTTTAACAGAATGTGTGTGTTAGAGAGAGCGACAAATCGACCTACTCCTCCAGAGAGATGGTGTGTAGTGTACGATTTTAGCCGCGAGAGTCGGTGCATCCTCTCGTTTCTGGGCGTGTCCAGCAGGGACATGCGGACAGCTGCCACGCCCGCTCCTGACCAGCCTGGCCCACCCAAAGCCCCTCCATCGCCCCCGCGCGCTTCCCGCCTGAAACGGTCAGTGCCGCTCCAAAGAATCGGTGCCGCATTCATGCCCGAGAAGAGCGGACGCGACCTTTCACTGGCGCAAGAGTGATGGTTGCTTCGTCCGTCGAACTTACTGTTGGGTCTATGTGATTTGACGGCTCATTGGTCTTTATTACTGAGGTGGTAGGACTGCTGGATGTCCCATGCTTTCGGAGAAAGGAGGTACTACTAGATTACAATTTTCTCCATTCTTACAGCAGAGGAGTGTAAGAGCAGTGAAAACACGCAGACTCAGTGATTACATGGCCCACCTCACACTATCACCATATTTTCTGGACACCGTGCGACACCTAACTCTTTACATAGTACTCCCTCCATTCCTAAATACTAGATGAGTCCCCGCGCGTTGCTGCGGAACAGCCGTCTATCTCTCTGCGCAAAATTATCGATTTCATAGAACTAAAAAAAATCTATAACCACATGACAAATGTGGTAGCCAAACTAAATAAACTCCCATCATCATTTAGATCATCCCACGTAAGGAAAAAAGATGAGCCAACTCCTACTGCATAATGGGATTATATTTTTCTTTTTAACATGTTAATGGGACTTAAAATCTCACCTACATGCATGCTACCGGTGCATGCTTGCATGCATACATGTTGATGTGATTTAAAACCCACTCACATGCATGCCATGATATTTCTGCATGCTTGCATGTGGCTTAGTGTGGAGCCTCTCAATGTCTAGATCAGACGGCTATTATGGACTGATTTAGTTCATCTAACGCCTACATTAATTTTGATAGAGAATTCCTAGTAGTGGGGGCTAGCTATTACTAGTAGATAAGTCTTTGTAGAGATTCCACTAGGTGAACTACATATGGAACAAAATGAATGGATCTACACTTAAAATACATCTATATACATCCGCATGTGGTTCATGGTGAAATCTCTACAAAGACTTATATTTAGGAACGGAGGAAGTACTAGTATAGTATGTACTGTAATTTATCAGCGAGATAAATTTGTACAATGCTATGAAGCTTCCAGCTTCTGTTACATGTATCTTGCGTCCATGGTTGCCAGTTGCAACATTTCATCAAATACAAAGGAGACTAACATGCATGCTATTGCATCTCAATGATTGACAGATCATAGCAAATATGTACTCCCTCCGTTCCAAAATAAGTGTCTCAACCTTGTGCAAACTTTAGTACAAAGTTGTACTACTACTAAAGTTGACACTTATTTGGGAATAGAGGCAGCTAAAGAAAAAAACGATCCATGCAGTCCCTAGTCCTTCAACCGTGAACCCTAACCAGGCTTCAATTTGCTGGCAACGTTCGAGCTTCCTAAGAAATGAAGTTTGCAACCTTTTGACCATCGGATCATTTTGTACAGTTTCACCAAAATCAAGATGAGCATCCCTGTGGCAAAGAAATTGAAGAAGCGTGATTAGAATAAGATTACTCGGACTAGTTGATGAGACATAAACTCATCACAAATACAGTACGTAGAAGCCAGTAGAGGTATGTGCGGGGCAAAGAAGTAGAAAAATATCCACATGGAGTGATGTGGCCAGCTGGAGCAGTGGTGCAAGCCGGCTGTAAAGGGAGTTGTACCCGAGGGACGTAGCTCAACCTTGAGGAGGGCGGCGGGAGGTGGCAACTGCCCACGTCGCTACAGTGAGCAAGGGACGAAGGCAACTTCACCGGCTTTGTGAGAGAGAACGGCGGGGACCCCTGATCGGGACGTGCCGACAGTGGGTTTTCGCTGTCAGCAACAGCGACCATATCTACACTAAGCATCCACCCCTTCCCCCGGCGGACGTGATCCACCAGGATGTTAGAGATGTGGCCACAGTCATTTTTTGCAAGAGAGTGTGAAGAGAGCAACCCCAGCAAGCAACCGTGTAGGCTGGCCCGTCCTGACTATGTATATAGTGGAGCGGTTTCCTTTTCTCTCCATATGAACCTATCATATTGCATACGTGCCACTAAAGAAACAAAAACTTTATTTATAAATGATACGGCACCTACTACTCGTTCTCCTATAACCTTGCGCTTGGCTTCTCCAAAATATTAACCTTGCAATTGGCTCTTAGCCTCTTTGGGAAGTCGAGCAATAATGGTAGTGCAGTATATATCGTTCTGGCTATAAGAGACTGAATGAATTGCTGCACGTCCACCACGTGGGCGAGGGTCGAGGGGCGAGGGAGAGTGCTACATACGGAGTAAAATGAGTGAATCTACACTCTAAAATACATCTATATACATCAGTGTTTGGAGTATGTACTGGTAGTTCATATTGAAATCTACTAAAGGACATATATATTCCAAACAATATGATATAATCTCTATAACCAAGGTAGTAGGGACGAGGAGTAAACGGAGGGAGTAGTAAATTTTTCTCCTCATCCTGCGAGCCACCACGCGCATGGGTGAGGGAGCGGGCGTAAGGCGGAGCAAGCTTCACCTCATCCTGCGAGCCACCGCGCCCGTGGGCGGGGGAGACGGCGTACTAAGCAAGCTTCTCCTTGTTCTGCGAGTTGACGGGACACATCAAAAGTACTCCAGTGTATACAGCCTTGCCTCTAAGGTAGGCCCCACATGGTTTGCCTCTTTTTTTAATTTAACATAACGCGTCAAGTCGCAATTTGTTTGTTCACCCGTGGTAGACGATCCTCCCTCCACCAAGTGGACAACCAGTACACGTGCCAAATTACCACGTGGGCTGCCTTTTTCATATAGAAATGAGCTCCACCGTGTACCCGCGTGGGTGTGGTTTGGAAAGAGACGGGAGTACGTGCGCCGTGCATGCACCTCTTCTCTTCATGCACGTCCCCCACCTACGTGGGTGTGTGTGAGAGATACAAACCGCGTTCGTGAGTGTTTTCTGTTTTGGGGTGGGGGTGGGGGGTTGCTTTCGTGAATGTATTTGTGGGAATATGTGTCAATGACATCTCAAACAAAATTTTGCATGCAATGTGTGTGAAATGGAGGCCTATCCATATCATATATAGGGGGTCGGGCAATCCACGAAAACAGAGGGAGGGGTCATAGATATCGATAGAGTTGAAGAGAGGATCAAGTGGGTGGGTGCGAGATCGATGAAGAGAGCCATCGAAATTGTGTTTGTGCAAGTCAAAGATATAGGGTGACTGACCTACCAGAACATCAGAGGGCACATGTCAAGTTTGTGTGTGGCTGGGAGACA